>NC_143437.1:78420000-78645000 GCF_987193195.1 Phasianus colchicus
TTATTGTGTGAATATTATGTATTTGGGTATCAAAATACTTAATTCACAGATACACAGATACACATGTTTTTAGAGATCGCAGGATCTCTCATTCCTGTGAGGAAAACAGTGCATTGAGGGAGAAATGTTGGGCAGTTTACCTTGGAAGAAACCCATAAGCTACTTGTTCTGCATATTAGATGGTGCAATACTGCAGGGAGGTTGAGAAGGTTAACATGGTGTCCCCTGCCTTTCTGTACACGGTCTTGGTGCAGAAATCCACAGTTTTCTAGGTTTTTTCTCTCCTTCCTGGGCCCCCCAAAGGTTTCAGAAGTAATCTTGGATATGGGTGCAGTGTTTGGCTAAAGTTGGATTTAGGCAAAAGGGTATGTTGATTAGATCTAGCTCATGCAAGCTGCTAGATGGTTGTATCAGCCACAAGGTTTTATGTATATTTAATAGTAAAAAGCATTTCTGCTCTTCCTGGTATGCTTTGAAGAATTTGTTGAAGCAAGTCTAAAAAAAAGGTAAAAAAAATCAGAGCTTATCAAAATACTCTCACTAAATCATTCGCATTTCTATTTCATTTGATGATTTCTATTTCTTTTGATGTTCGAAGAGCTTGAAGAGCCAGTGCTGTGGATTAAATGGGTCAGCAGTGTGAGGCCCTCAGCAAAAGGCTGAGATGTTTTTCTGTGATTATCTAGTTTAAAAGACTTTAAGGAACGCATGTTTTCGAGTTTCAAGATTAAGTTTCTTATCAAATTATAGAAATACATAAAATTAATTTTTACTTTTTGAAGACTCTGGGGGAAGAAGGGAAGAAGTTCTACCTCTCTTAAAGCACTGGAATATCAGAGGCCATATTTTTAAAAGAAGTAGAGATGAAAAGAATCATTCCTCATCTGAAAGCTGCATTTTTTCCTGCTACAAATTCTGTATTATCAGTGTTAAGTACCTTTGAAGATTGAAACTTCACTAACATGACTTCCAGCTGTTGACAGATGACTGCTTAGCACTTTCCACCAACAAAGAATTAAAGCAGCAACTGAGTGGAGGCCGCTCTCCCAATGTGAATGTGTGGAAATACATTGCCCCTCAGCCTACCTAGCAGTAAGTGTAATAGAAATGGAGAGAAACTTACAATTATCACCTGTGTATCCACAAAGAGGATATTTTTAGCACATTTGATGTATTTTCCTCTTCCTGAAGAGATTCTGGTCTCTGTAAGAATGAATTTCTGGCTCTTCTTTAGGAGAAAGTCCTCCAGCAAATACAATTCCATCTGTATTACTCACACAGGTACTTCCCCTTTTTTTGCAAATTCAAATGACATGAAGTAAGAGGTTTATGTTTTCAATATTTTTGAAAAGGAAAATAAGGAAATACCATAAGAAACCAAAACTGCCAGAGAAACAGTTGTAACGTTTCATCCAGGAGCAGCAGGGAATCACATTCACCTGGACTAGCAGATGGGACTAAAATAAACTGAAAGGAGATTTCAGGATGTCAATAATCAAGTTTTGCAAATTATCAAGTATTCTTTGTGTTATTGGAACGTTGTAGTAACCTAGAGAGAAAAGTAGTATTTATTCTGCCAGTAGCTGAGAATGGCTGGGCTACTGTGGTGATTTTTGTGGGCTATTATTTAATTTTGTGGATTTCCTTTAAAATGGTCCAGCTGCTGTAAAGTAAGTTTAAAAAAAAAGAAAAAAAATTGCTATCTGAAGTGGCCCACACCACCCAATGCCTTTCAATAATTGTGTCTTGTAAGAGCAAGTATGACGGAAAACAAGACTTCACAGAATATGTTGTCATTTTATAGAAAATATCTAAAGACATCTTTGGACCATTAGTAATTGTTCAGTATCTTATTCATACAAAGTGCAAACAAAGTTAACATTGTATAATAAATGTAGCTGTTATCCACAGACTCATTACAAGTTCAGGATTTTTTAAAAACTATTGTACCCTGCAATTTTCAGGTATATGTGAGGATGGGAAGGAAGAAGAGGAGCATTGTGCTAAAATGACTTTGTATTTAAATTAGGTTATGAAATTCAGATCTGCTCTAATAATGTACTGTGGCTAAGTACAGAACTTAGAGATTAAAGTGGTAAAACAAATGAAATAGTTTCATTGACTCCAACATTCACATTCTGAACTCTGGTTCCCATCTCTGATATTGCTAATTCCTCTGATAATAAGTGATTTCCCATCTTTGTACAGCATTGTGAAGCTTTTATGTACACAGCAATTTACTCTTTCTCCCAGTCCGCACTCAACAGTAACAGTACAGCAAACCATTGTACATATACTTGGAATTGTTTGATACATTGTTAATTAAAATTTGAGAACAAACTTTGTATGCGTCACTTGTGGAAAGCATGATGTTTAACTAATAGCCTATGATAATAAAAATCTGTGCATAAACTAAGATATGGATGTTTGTCATAAGGAGAGAATTGACACATCAAATTCCATTCAAAAGTTCCTCAGACTAGGCCTTGTTTCATGAATTTTTACAATCAGTGTCTTTCCTTCTGGGACACCACTGTTGTTAACAGAGTTCACATGTGAAGAGCAAACAATATTTTGATGTCTAAGGGGCCACAAAATCTCTCCTTGTTGCCTATGCATGTATGGGTCAAGCAGATCCATCTTGTTCTCTTTCAAGGTTTTCGTGTGGCTTAATATTCATGGTCCAGCACAATGAATTCTGTGAGACAACTATGCATTCTGCTTCAGATACCATTAAAGCAAACACACACACAAACGAACAAACAAACAAAAAAACAGCAAATATGATACCCATTAAATTTCTACTTTAATTTTTGCAAATTATGAAGCCTCATCTCCAAGGGCTTGTTATGTATCTGAGCCGAATGCTTTATTATTCATTCAGTCAACACTTGTGAAGAGACACTTGTGGCTGAGACCAGAAAGACATTGAATCTGGCAACGTTTTCCCCCAAAATTGAGATCTGATGCAATTAAAACTTTTAATATACCTACCTCTACTTCAATTAATTACTTAAAGAAAAAAAAAAAAAAGAGGAAAATCATACAGATTTCAATTAGCTATTTTAAAAACCAGTATTTTTTAGATTGTATTATATTTCATATTAAAAAAAAAAAAACCACTTCATTTTAAAATTTTGGTATTTTGGGGTATGTAAACATCTAAAATATTTTTCAGGCCAGTGAAATGTTTTATTTAATCTTTTAATGTTTCAATCACCTGAATATTCTAGTTGTATGAATGCTTCAATAGCAAGTCCTGATAACCAAATGACTTTAGTCTAATATTACTCTGCATTTCCCAGCATGGTAAACTATAAAATTATCCCATACAGAAAGTATAGTCATGGACAATTAGGTCCAATACTGATCAGATGTGGATGACTGAGGCTCTGGCTCCATGCCAAGGTCAGGTTGATTTAGGTTTGGACATACTATATTGCATCAGAGGCAGCGGGGAGAAGGTTTTGTTTGACTCTCGGCTTGGATGAGATCCTCCTGCAGTAGCGGGATCCTTCTGACACAATGAATTCAAACTGTGTTTTGATTTTCAGAGCTGTTATTAGAAATAAGTAAATGAAGCAGCATTGCAAATCTGAGTTATTCTGCTCTCCTGCTTTTTTCAGCATGGTTCCCTGCCCCCTTGCACTACTATTAGCTTTAATTACCACAATGAAACAAAAGTTTCTCAGGCAGCTGCACATTTCCCACTTGTTAATCAAGATGTTCTGTGAGCAGAAGCAGTGCAGGAATGCAAGTATCAAAGACAATATTATTTATCAGATTTTTCCAAAACACTATAAAGAAAAAGCTAGGTCAGTTAGCAAGATTTCATTCCTACCTGATGTTTTTCTTAGTTTTCTTAAATAATAAACCAAGAGACTGGGCTCTATTGCTTATTTCCCACTTTTCTCTCTACAAGATGCTTTGGTGCAATCCTTGCTCAGTAGGAGGGAAAGCATTTGCCTCCAGGGAGTCACAGATCAGTCCAACTGCTCTCCAGACCATTCTCATTCCATCAGAAGATTTATGGAAAAAAAGACAGTTTTTCTGTCCTTTGCTGTGAGCCTGTGAGTGTAGAAATGAGGGATGAAACTCTGAAATGGAAGACAATAAATGATGACCCCTTCAACAGCCCTCCTGCCCTTGAGGAATAGGAATGCTATCCAGTCCCTAATCAGTGCTGTCCAGAAGGTGCAGAAATACAAACTTGTTAATACACTTGCACCACCATGTGCTGCTCAGGTGGTGCTGGTGAGGAGGGCAAAACCAATGTCAAAAATAAGGAATTAAAGAAAGACACCTTCCTGAGAAAGAGGAATCAGCCACTGGACAGTCATAGAAATCAGGAAAAACCTGGAGACTATTTTGAGCAATATAGGGCTTTGATCATTCAGTGGCTTCATTTCTTCCTGCTAAAAACAAAAGAAAGAAAGAAAGAAAGAAAGAAAGAAAGAAAGAAAGAAAGAAAGAAAGAAAGAAAGAAAGAAAGAAAGAAAGAAAGAAAGAAAGAAAGAAAGAAAGAAAGAAAGAAAGAAAGAAAGAAAGAAAAGAAAGAAAGAGAGAAAGAAAGAAAGAAAGAAAGAAAGAAAGAAAGAAAGAAAGAAAGAAAGAAAGAAAGAAAGAAAGAAAGAAAAAGAAAGAAAGAAAGAAAGAAAGAAAGAAAGGAATTATAATCCATACTATCTTGACTTTTTCCTTTTAATTCTTTCCTTTATTCTTCCTTGCAACTGACATCAGACTGAGCTATACTCTTGAGAGCTTTGATTTTTTTTCCATTTCAAAACATCTAAACAACTTTTCTTAGGAGTGATAAAGTAGGTCTTTTCTAAGTCTTCCCAGGTATTTGAAAATACACTGTAGGAATCACAAGCTATCAGACATATCATATAGAGAACTGTATTATTTTATTTTTTCCCCTTGGCATGTCTTTGTCATTTAGTTTTCCAAATTCATTGTTTAGGAATGATTGTCAGAATGTGCTGACTAACAGCAATACCTAATTGATGCACTTTGCATGCCAGTACTTCTAAACTTTGAAATGATTTCCAGCTGTCTTTTCTGGAATACGAACAGTACCTGCTTTTCTTCTCTACATACTGTATTTCAGATTCTTGTCTGAATAGCCCAGATATGCTCCTTCTTAAGAAACTGAGTGAACAGTAAATCTTTGAATTCACTTCTACATTGTTCAGTTGAGGCAAAGTTTTACATAATTGCTCAGAAATTATTTTCTTAGAATGAATCTTGAAAAAATAACTTAGTCCAAAATCCACTTGTCTTCCAATTCAAAGGTCTTATTGAGTTCTTTTACATAGCATGGAGCCAATATGCTGACTGTTGACTAACACATTAAAAAAATATTCTTGAAATGGTCCAAGAATATAGTCAAATCAACAGAACAGTGATCTGAATCCAAACAGATTTTTTCCAGGAAGAAATTCCAGACCAACAGAAGCCTCATTTTGTCAGTATGGCAGGCTAACTGAATAATGAATCAGAAAATAGGATTTTTATTTTTATTTTTGATTGCTTTCTAAAATGAGAATGATTAATGATAACAAAAACTCTGGAAAACAAATGCATCTTCAAAAAAAATGATCCTTTAATGCAGTAGACTGGATGTTCTTTGTCAGGGAAATGACTGTTCAGTGGCAAGTCATTTGTGTTATTTTAGCTAAATTAGCTACAAGATTACTGATTATTCCCTGCTTTTCACAGGGACCAGAGCAAAAATTGGCAACTATGTACTACAAGTGCATTCATGCTGAGAGGAAGTTGTTAACCAACATCTATGGCCAGTCTATGGATGAATTGAACATAATATCACTTGCATTGAACATTCTTTCCCCAAATTTCTCAAAGTTTCATACCTGTAAGTGATCATAAATATAAATATGCGTTTATAGAAATATATAAAATTCAAATATATAAAAAAGATGGGAACATTAGTTTTTTTTTTTTTTTTTTTTTTTTCTTTTTTTTTTTCCTGAAAAATTGATGAGCATCTTGTGTTTACCCTGCCACCAGGATTACAAGTACAGCTTGGTAATCAGCAACAAGACTATGTAGAGAGCTGAAACGTCAGATGGGCTAGTTATTTGCATAGCTATTAACGACTTTCTGAAGTTAGGCAAAAATCTACCCTAATCTGAAGATTATACCTAGCTGCAAATGATCTAGACAAAGGGTGTTTTGTTTACAAGGACTGAAAGAAGCTAGAGAAAGAATTCATAAGCTAATAGAAACAAAATGAAACTTGCAAAGTCGTGGGAAAAGGGAAAAAATATTATTAACTACATTTATTGATCTATAGAAAAAATCAGAGCAGAGTACAATATCTGGACATGAATTCAGTGAGGCATCTCAAGAGGAACTTTCCTTGTTGCATGGTAAGGATGTTGGTGTAACTAACAGGAGGCAGGTATTGTGGCAAGAGGATCACAAAGGAGGTCTTGATCCTCTGCTCTTCTCCAGGCCCTTGAAACACAGAGAAACATCAGGGTTTGACCATCACCCACGGTTAACCTTTCTAGTTTTTCTCTTTTTTTCTCTCTTTTTTTTCTCTCTGTATTTTAACCGTGATCTAGAAACTTAAGGCTATTTGCCTAAAAGATGTTCTTGTCCTTATTGGTTTGATATTGCTTCTTCATAAAAAATTTCAAATGATGAATCAGGTAAGACCCATAAAACTTTTATTTTGTCTCCAGTAAAGCTGATGACATCAGAAGCTTAAAATGGGCAAGCTTCAGCATAGATGGATGAAGAAATCCCTAATTCTTACTCTGAAACTCTCATACATCTTCCTGGGATCAAAAGGTTATTTTTATTTATGGACTAGATGATCTTATAGGTTGTTTCCAACCTTGTGATTCTATGATTCTATGATTTTAAAAAGGTATATTTTTATCATCCTTAAATGCAGTTTTTGTTATTGTTAAATGTGTTAACGCTGAGCATCAAACCTATACAATTTTATTGCAATAAAAATGTCTATAGTAGTTAAATCATGCTAAAATCTTGATTCAGACACATCTCATCCAGTATGTCAGTATTTCTCTTCAAGAGAAAAAACTGCTTGTTAGGCAGCAAAATGTAATCTTTTTCAATGTTCCTCATCTGGGGACAGGTATGTCTGTATAGTTGGAATGCATGAGACATGAAGACACTAGTGATACAAGCAGGACAATTTCTCCTGAAACAATCTTAAACTAATTCTATGTAAGTAGCTTAATAAAAGATACAAATGACAATTAAAAAACAGTATTTTCATGTTTACACTGAGAGTGTAAGCTACACCAACTTTTATTTAGCTGTCTGTTTCCCAAATATACATGTAAAGAAAATAACTTAAACATTAAGTTACTTCAGTAGCACAAATGAATCTCTTTATTCATAACTACTACTACTACTAAATCCATCCCTAACTTCAGCAAAAAACTGCCCTTGGCTAACAAGCAAATATTGTGCTGAATTAAGCACCTCTATGCCACAAAGATTTGTCTGCTACAGCTCATCTATCTGTCACACACATCATCCACTATTTCAGATTAGATTCTGAAAGTCAGAAGACAAAACTATTCGAGCCTACTGTCAGAATTTCCCTCATCCTCATGCCTCTTTTGGGTACCTTCTTTTGATTTCACTTTCTCTGTTTATATACTATATGGAGTTGGTACTAAATCTCACTGAAACAATGGCTGGCTTGTCTCCAAGGATCGCTCCACCTTAGCTAATTACTCAGCTAGGTCTGTGTGCACAGATACATGTTAGTGTTCCACTTCTATTCTCTACCATTCAGAGCTGGAAATGTATGATATCCTTATGGAGGGGATGCCACTTGTGAAACTCTTGAGCAATATGGTCTTAGAATCCTAGGAGTACAATTGAACTGTTAGAAACTTACAATAAAGAGAGTTTATTTAAAGTAGGATCAAGTTAACAGCACAGACAGGATTCTGTTACATCAGTTGCTGTCACTAGAACACATATTCCACCCCTCCCGTAAGAGAGACCAGCAGTATGGAGAACCACAGTTCCTTTAAAACACCTTTATCACCCTGTGTCGAGATGAGTACACGTCCTAAATTAGAGCTTCAGGGGGCTTATAGCCTTCGCTCTATTCTCCTCAGAAACACCCAATAGATGTTTTTTTCCTGTAGGCTTCTCCAATAGGAGCTATTAATTATTTTCACATGTATCTATAAGAAGCCTCTGTGTGCTGAAAAGATGCTTAAATAGAAGCTTTTTAGGGAGCCAGCGTGGCATGAAGTGAAAGAAAGTATGAGTGAGTGTTGGATAATAGTAAGGCTGGATTTTCTGCCCTGAAATGTTTACAATAAAGACTATGCCTAAACAGAAAAGAAAAGGATATAAAGCAAAAGAAATCAACTGGAAGTAATTTAAAATATAAAATATCTTCTCCTGTGGTTAAAGAAATTTAGCACATTCTAGTGTTTTAAGACTTGGAATTCACAAGAGGAACAAAGAGGCTCCCATCACCCTCTCCATGCCAAGAACTGCTCCTTTCCACTACTGTAATTGTGATGGTTTCGGAAAAGAAAGAAAAAAGCAGTAAGCATTTTTCAGATATCAGCAGAAAAAGTGAGAGAGGGAAAGAGAAATATTCAGAAGTATAATAACTTGTATATACAACTATCATTTTAGGACAGTGCCCCAGTGAGTGAAGCTACGTAAAACATTGCTAGAAGGGCCCCCATTGACTCAGTGCTAGTAAGGCTTTGGATGAAACCTTGATGAAAAAGAACTATTTACTTATATTATTCATTGGAAGTTATTTTTAAAAGATGATTGGTACGGGAGTTCATTTTGACATATTTCTTAAAAACTTCATATTCTCACTGCTTTATAAGAGGGTTCAGGCTAATGCTTGCCATGATAAAAGTACTTCCAGAAAACAACAATATGTGCTGGATGCACGAGCCAGGCTTCTGCAGAAATGCTCATGGTTGATTGTCACCTGCACCGTCGGGAACTCCACAACTGAAGGCTGCAGATGCACACTGACTGCATTTTTCAGACTCTACTGCAGTGTGTTCAAGCGTTGCTGTAGATTCCTGCAGAGTGAACTTAAATGTGCTGGTAATAGGCTTGCTTTCTTTGTTACTGTCTGTGGATCACATGTTAAAGCTAATTGATTCTCACGTAATTGTCACAGATTAAAATCCATTATTCCGGAATTTTTCGGGTCTGTCCTGGAACAAGTGATCTGCTGGCCTTAAAGTTATGGAAGAGTACACTTTATCATTTAATAGTGTATATGGATGAAAAAATGCATTTGCTTATTGATATGGATTTACACTAATGGAACAGTATTCCTATTCCAATGCATCCTTAGGTTATATGCAGCATATATATTGATTTTTCCCATTGTTTTCAACACCATTGCTGGCTCATTACATTCATCAGTCAGGACATCCCACCTCCAAAATTCCTGAGAGTTGCATCTGTCCTGCTGTGACCATTCACAGTCAGAGCATGTACTGAATCCCTCTCTCACAAACAGACTCACCTACCATTTGTAAGTTTTAAGAGACGGTAAAATAGGAGCCACTCTTCTTTATTTAATGCCAGAGTTGCAGAGAGGCATCCTTGCTTACCACAACCTGACCTACAGTCAGTTTCCATGCAAAGGAGGATCAGTGAGCTCCAAACAAGTGCCCAAGGCTCATCTCCATTTGCCTCATACTTAATGGGAAATTTGACAGAGTTTCAACAACAAACAAACAAACAAACAACAAATAGAATTTCTTCAAGGTTCTTTAGTACTCTCTGGAAAGACATATTGGAAAGTATTTCCTCAGACTTATGAATGACTTACGCTTTTTTCAGTAATTTGGGCTTATTTCAAGGGAAGACAGCTGTTTAATTAACCATGGTACTGATGTGGATTTTTGTTTTGGAGTCAATATCTCACTTTAAGAAATATTCATGAGAATATGAAACCTTTTTATTTCCAATAAATAGTAAGGACCAGATTTTTTGCAACACATTTACAGATTTTAAATTACAAATGAAGTACCATAAAGAGAAAAATTATCCTGGAAGATAATTCCAGTAAACACCTGCCTACAGCCATGTGTGCCTCACGATGGTTACACCAATTTAGAAACTGGGAACAATGATGTTTTTGAAAATTCCACCTTTACATTTTTCTGTAACTGCAGTGAACACAGTAATATTTTGTGAGATATTAGGGGTCTACCTTGACTACATCTAGATAAAATCTATGGTTCCCCGGTCACTTTCATAGGGCAAATAAAAGTACTTTGAGGGGATTATCAAAGTTTTATTTTTCTGCTAACCTCTCATACTTGGCATTAACAATTATGACTCTGTGAAGAGCTAGATCAGGAAGCTAATTCAGATGAAACCTATTCTGGGGGGGAAAAAATGCTCATTTTCATCTGATTATGAGCCTTTTCTGAGCTGCAGTGTGACTGGAAAGGCAAATTGAATGGCCTCATTGAATGATGAGTGAATGAGGCATATCAGTTTGGAGGTAGTGCCAGTTTCTGTTGGAGTGATGCATCGGTGTGGATTCAGGGCCCCAGCATCAACCACCCACCACATATCTGCAGTTGTCTGATGAACATCAACAGGGAAAGTGACTGCAGTTTCCCACTTCTAGTTCAGATTCCCTTTCCATGGTAAAAAAGACATGGAGAATAATAATGTTAATTCTGAGGACTCACTATGAGATGGGTTCAATATATGTCCACTGCCACATGAAGAGACCTGGAAGTTCCTGGCTTCTCAGTTGTGTGGAGCTTTTTGAAGGATTTTTTTACCTGGAGAGCTCTGGAAGACTAGAAGACCGGGTTTAGTTACTGTGGAAAACAAAAAGGGTTAAATAAAATTTTGCTTTTTAATAAATCCTTTTTACATTACCTGTCAAAAAAGAACATCAAAATATGGAGAAAGAGGCCATAAAATACACTTTTTTCTTCCTATTAAGGCAGGGCATTTGACATTTGTGAAATGGACTTTGCAGTCCAAGCACCTGCAGGCAATGGCCAGCACCTCCTGGCTTACACATAAAGCTTCCATTATCATCTCTGTACTCCTTACAGTGAGCATTAAAGAAATCCCTAATGTTACTGTGGTTCCAAGTAAATTTCATAAGACTGGTTAAGTTAATATACTCTAGGGAGGGCTGATGATGAATTTACACCTTTCTCTATATTAAGACCCTCTGTGGTGGATTTACGGGCAGAGGGGCGAAGAGGCATGACCTGGTGTGGTATGCATGGTCCTGTGCCTCGCTGTGCTTTTGTGGCTTCCTAGCTACACAACCCTGCCATTCAGACTAGGCTTGCATCTGCCCTTTGGGCAAGCCAGGGATCATAATTTACAGGCTGCTTTAATTAGCACTTGGCTGTCAGAATAGTCCAGCGGTACATGGACTACCTCAGGGTGCCATTGACCAGCTATACTGATCCGAAGTTGACAGGAGACACATCTATGCCAGGAAACTTCTGGCAGCTTTCTTCTGCCTCTGGTGTGAAGGGCACTGGGGAGGCACTAAGGGTTTTGTTATGGGAGAAACATCCGTTGTGCTCCTTTTGACATGTTGGCCAACAGAATGAAGTGGGAAACATGGCACAAGTTCAAGCAGTGATTTTGACTGGAGGACATTTTAGGCAGGTATGTTGTCTGGCTGCTGCTCGCAAGCTGTACCATGTGCCTGTCTGTGCCATGGTTTCTTAAAAAGAGGTCCAGTGCATATCCAAGCTGAAATGAAGAGTAAATACAGACTCATAAAGAGCTGCAACAGTGGCTTTCCTGTGGATGTGCTGGGAACCAGCAGCCGTGGAAACAACTGATCCCTCCACGTCAGCCTGGTTCTGCATGCCGTTTGCAAATGAATTGTGTCTTTCATAAAAACATTCTCGTTAAATCAGAATGATCACAGAATACCAAACAGTCATATTACTGCTGCGCTTGTAAGACCAGAATCACTGTAGTCCCTTGTGGCTCTTTAATTTTCACAGCTTTTAATGCAAGGAGTAGATAAAATAACTAATTAACCCTTAGGGATAAACTTGGTATTTTATAATTTCCATATTGGCTGACCTGTCACTCAAAGCTACTTGAGCTGCCTGCCTGGTTGGGTACCCCTCTCCTGTGTGCCTCCTGCAAAACAGCCACACCAGCATTGTTGCAGGTCAGCCAGAGCCCTGGACTACTGCTTTTGAAGGTGGGAGCATCTAGAAGGCTTATCTGACCTTCCCAATATGCTGCAGATTTTGCAAATTCTTCCTTGTGCTCCTTGTTGTGAGGCCAGTGTGCAGATGCCAGACTGCACACTGTCCTTACAGGGCAGAAGAGAATCACAGAATCACAGAATTGTAGGGGTTGGAAGGACCTCTAGAGGTCCCGAGTCAACCCTCCTGCAGATCAGGCCCCCTACAGGAGGCTGCACAGGTAGGCATCCAGGTAGGTCTTGAATATGTCCAGAGGAGAATCCACAACCTGTGGATTCTCTGTTCCAGTGCTCTGTCACTCTCACTGTGAAGAACTTCATTTGCATATCGATGCAGAATTTCCTATGCTCCAGTTTATGGCCATTTCCTCTTGGACTTGCTGGCCACGCTCCTTTTAATGTACTCCAGAATCACACTGGGCTTCTTGGCCACTAAGGCACACTGCTGGCTTATTGCCAACCTGTTGTTCACCAAGATCCCCAGGTTGTTCTCCACAGAGCTCCTTTCCAGCATGTCATGCCTCAACCTGTACTGATATTTGCAGTTATTCCTTCCCAGATGCAAGACTCTACACTTGCTTTTGTTAAATCTCATCTGGTTCCTTACTGCCCAGCTCTCCAGTCTGTCCAGGTCTTGCTGAATGGCAGCACAGCCTTCAGGAGTGTCAGCCATTCCTTCCAGCTTTGTATCATTTGTGTACTTGCTGAGGATGGACATTATCCCCTCATCAAAGTTGTCGATGAAGATATTGACCCAGACCAGACCCAGCAACGACCCCTGGGGAACACTGTTAATCACAGGTCTTCAACCAGACTCCGATCACCACCCTCTGAGCTCAGCCAGTTAGCCAGTTCTCAACCCACCTCAGCATCCACTCATCTATTCCATGCTTTCTCAGCTTCAGTATTAGGATATCATGGGAGACAGTATCAAAAGCCTTTCTGAAGACAAGGTAGACAATATACACTGCTCTCCCCCCATCTACCCAGCTGGTGATGCTGCGATAGAAGGCTATGGGGTTGATCGAGCATGATTTTCCCTTGGTGAATCCATACTGACTATTCCTGATGACCTTCTTCTCTTCCAATTGCATGGAGATGGCACCTAGAACAAGCTGTTCCATCACTTTTCCAGGGATGGAGGTGAGGCTGAAGCCCTGCCCCAAACTAACTTGAGCCTGACTCATTGTGCTGATCTCCTTGTGAGTTGTTACTCGAATGTCCTCACAAGACACCTTTGATTTCATTAAGTTTGTGTTTTTCTTTTAAGATCATGAATGGGAAAAAACATTAAAATGATCTCTCTAGTGCAGTCCACAGTGCACAAACGCAGTCTTAAGGCTTAAACTTCGCCCAAGCAGTAGATGAAGTATATCTTTTATTTCCCCTGAGGTATAATTCTATATTTAGGAAGAATATACTGGATTTATTTAGTTATCATCTGAGCTCAGTTTCATAGCCTCACACTCCTCTCCCCACCCCTCAAAAGTGAATTCCAATAAACAAGCTGAGAAAACACTCTGTCTGAGCGCCAGGCAGTTATTTACTCAGCAGGAGTTAATGGAGCTCAAAGAGATGGAGTCCTACATTTGGGATGCTGGTTTCCTTCTGTAGCAGTGCAGCAGCTTCTTGCTTTGTTCATGCTTAACTTCCACCTCTGGTGTTACATTTCTGAAAAGCCTCACACAGGCATACTTGTGCTCATTTGGAGCTGGCCACACTGGTTGAGTTCTTGAAGCGGAAAATCAGTATAACCCAGGCAGAGATCGATTTGAAAATCTCCTTGCAAAGGAAAGACACCCTAATTTAATTGACTTTAAGAATTGTACTTTTGGTTAAACTCCCCATGTAAATAAAAATCCTAGTGAACCAGACCAAGAAGAATAAGGTATCTAAATTCTCACATCTTTACATATATTCCCAACAAGCATCATGCAGACTTTCTCTGGGTATATATTAAAGCATGCGTTGTTTAGACCCTAACTCTAAATGTAAAGTGGATATGGTCCAAAGTCTTGATGAGTGATGAGGAGATGAGAAGATCAATCTAACTGCACAACTGCATTTGTTCAGCAGAAACAGGCATCTCACAGAATTTAATCTGGCTTTGCTGAGGCAGCAGAGAGAACAGGGTGATATAGTGCAAGGGTGTCACAATGATCCCATGGAGGAAGGAAGGCTGTGGAGAGGCCATTGAAAAAGCCTTGGTGAGAGGAGTGGAGGGAGGTTTGTGATATTCAAGAAGGTAAAGCACAGCTGAGTAAGAGTGACTGGGATAGAGATACCTGCTCTTCTCTCTTGTTCCCACTATAGCTTGCAAATTAGGAGAGTAAGAAACAAATGCAAGCTGTGGATTTGAATTTAGTCACCCCTCTGCATCACTTACATCATAGCTATACTTAGTCTCCAAGTTCCAGATTCTTTAGACTTATATAGAGAGATATAGAGAGATACTAGCGATACTAAAATAACCACTGTGATAACAAAACATGTATACAAGAGTTAAGAATTGTAACTTTCTGAGGGCATTTACAGCGCAATGTTTTCCTATGTTTATATCACGTATAAAATAATAATATCTCTCTGGCATCAGATAGCTGCTGGAAAGTTCAGATATTTTGAAGCCAAACTTACGAACTTACTTAGCCAATTCTAACTGTTTTTCTTTCACTCATGTTCTAAGAAAAGGACAAGAGTCAGTCACTTGTATTGTGTCTTGTTTCCTGGCCTGGCACCTGAAAAAGCTTTGTTCTAAGAAAAGACTTTTCAAGAACAAATACTGAAGATGTATTTGAAAGGAAGTATTCGTGTTTGCATGTGTAGTGTGGTAAATGGTTTGGAGAGACAAAAAGAAAATGGACATGGTAATCTTCCAAATGCTACTTCATGCATAGAGAATGTGAGTTTCTCCCAATTTTGCTTTTGAAAAATAGGTTTGAACTTTGGAGCAAAGGTGGTGACTAGCCTCAAAACTAGCTTCATTTCTAATTTCTAATGATAAGAAGAACTGTCTTGAAAACCAATTATTTAATTTTGACTTACAAGCATTTAGGGATTTGACATTCATGTTTTTTTCCAAGACATTTCTAGGAAACATTAAGCATTTTGTTTTGTAAACTTAGACACACATTCATAAATCATACATTTTTAGTGCTCTAGATCAGTGAAAAATAAGGTCATGAGTAAAGCTGGAATGCAGCAGATACGGACATATATTCTATCTTTTCATAATACTCAGTATAAATGTACTGTGTTTGTATTGCTTCTGTTCAAGATTCCAATAATGAGAGTTCTTCAGAATTAAGAATAGAGTGTTAGGACATACAGCTTGAGAATATAACAGCTGTCCAGAAACTCAAATTTATGTTCTGTAAGGTGTTTGTTTTTTGTTTTTTGTTTTTGTTTTTTTTTTTAAATAATAAAAACCTACATACTCAGAATATGTTTTTTTCTGTCTTTCTCTCTTGGACCCACTAAAAAATAATAAGATTCTTCGGTTTCATAAGACAAATATATTTTATTTCCACCTTTCCAAGAGTTCTCAATTCCAAGACCTTTGCAGCAATGATGTTGAAGTGAACAGAAAGCCAGGAACGTCAGGGGTCTGCAAGTCATCGTCTCAGAAGAAGCAGCTTGGCCAGCAGATTCAGAAATCAGCTCCCTCTAAGTCTGCTAGGTGAGCTGCTAGAGGCCAAATATCCTTAACATCCCTATGTCAATGTACATGGAAGACAGGGAGGTGGTCCTTGATAGACAGCATCACTTCACCACGTGCAGATTGTTCTTGATCAATCTGGTGGCTTTCCATGACAGAGTGAAGGCTTCAGTAGACCAAGGAAGAGCCAGGTGTCATCTACCCGGACTTCTGCAAAACCTGTGAATGTCACACATCATGTTGTTATCTCTAAATTGGAAATACATGGATTTGAAGGGAGGACTGTTTGGTGGGTAAGGAATTGATTGAATGATTGTAGCCAGAGGGTTGTTGTTAGTGGCTCTATGTCCAGAAGAATCTGTCACTCACAAAGAAGTAATGGGTTGAAAATCAAAGTCATTCAACTAATATGAAGAAAGACTTTCAGAAGGAGAACACCATGTAAACCATTTGAGTAGCTTATCGGCAGATGAAATCCATTGAGTGCTGAGACTCAGTGGCAGAGAGGAAAAAGTTTCTCATTTCCATGAGAAAATAAAACCATGCAAGAAGATGCTGTGGTGCATCTATACAGCGTAATGCACCATCTCTATTGAGAGATGGAGATCACTCTAAACCAGGATATCTCCCTGATGTTAGAGTTAGATGGAGAGTTAGAGTTAGAGCTTTTTGTTAGAGCATGGCTGAATGTTTTTTTTTTTTTTGCGGGTTGGTTTTTTTTTTTTTTGATCATTGCTAATCTTACATCAATTTTTGCCTCAGAAATGTGACTACCTCTTGTAAAATAAAAATTGATAGGAATATTTATCTTTTTTTTTTTTTTGAATTGATTATAGTAAGAAGAAAGCTTCTGTGCAAAACCATTGTCATAAAATAAAAACATTCTTTCAAAGAACATTATTAAAATGTTGCTAAATGTTAGTGAACTGTGAGCATTAAATCCATTTTGATACATGCCTGCTCCACAATGCAAGGTTTCCCACGCACTAATTCTTCTGTGAACCATCCTGCACTCTGAGGCCCATGGTAGGAAATGCAGTCAGCATGTCAATTGTTTGCTAATCTCTCAGCTGAGTTGGCGTTTGTTGAACACAGCACTTTTAGGAAGTGGTGAGAGATGACCACACTTTTTTGTTATCTTTAGCTAGCCCATCAGAATGATCTCAGAGTTTGGTTTGAAGTGCTTTGTCATCTAATGTCTCACTTTCAGAAACGCATTTACTATACATTATCTGATCAGTGAACTTAAACTTTATTATTTTTGATGCGATCTTAATGCTGTTCACTATTTGTCTTTACCATATATATACAGATATATTTAAACCCATGCACATGCACACATCACCTGGTGGAAAAAGTTATAACTGAAGATGGATTAAAATGTTTTTGGGGGACAGAATGCAATCCAGTTAAATTCTGGTTCCCCAGAGTCGTATGCTTTTGTTTAATTAAAAATAATAATAATAATAATAATATAAATAAAATATTGAGTATTGCTGCAAGAGGTTATGCAAACCTGAGATGGAGTAAGAAAAAGGAAGAGCTAACAGCATGATTGATGTGCAGTCAGCTGTACTCCACAGATCATGCCAAAAAAATGTCAATTGGAGGAATGCACTGAATGAGTACAATACTAATAAAAAGATGAAAAAGCTTGTGTAGCTGAGCAGCCATCACAGAAGAGAAATGTCTGCTACCTGAATGGGCATGAGTCTGGAGTTTGTGTTAGTATAGGATATCACTGAAGGTCACAGTGACTTTCCCAACAGGGAGAGCATTCTTGTCTCATTTTTCTCATGAAAGTAGTGAGTGGAAGCCCACTCAGAACTCTCCAAGACAGAACCAGAAAATGAGCATGAAATAAAAATTTCTTGTCTTTTTTCTTTTTGTTTTGGTGACCTAAATATGATTTTGTGAGCAGCAAGAGAGATAGGAGTTCCTGGACTCCTGAAGGAAAAATGAAATGGAGAAAGAAGAAATGGAGTAGTTTTGGTAGGCATTAGGAAATGGCCTGAGACTATTCCACCTCCCCTTGTTTGCTCAACAGGATTCAAGGAATTAATGGGTTTTCTATACAATTGATACTCCAAAAGACCTCAAGAAGAAATCTCTGAATAGTCTCTTTTGGTGTATGTAACTGTACGGGAAATATAACCACAGCTTGTGGAAGTTGATCATTTACAGGCATAAGTCATATATGTGTAAGTGCTCTTGGAAATATGTGAAAACTCATGTACATGAATTATTTACATTAAAAGAAATTATGGGATTAACTATCATGTCAAGAACAGCTCTGAAAATACCTACAGACTGATTCCAGCATAAAATTAGTGAGTGAAAAAGGAATTGAGCAGTGTGTTTTGACAATTTTCTCTTGCTGTGGTAGACAAGCTTATTTTGACTGGCACAGATTTTAATTTATTGGTAGCATATGTGAATTACTTTGTGAAACGGAAATGTAATCAAGTGCACCCATTACTGTAGCCTATAATTCTAATTGAATACATTCCTTGGAATTTTTATATAAAGTATTTTTTGGATAAAATAAGGAATGTACTATTTTATTTTTATAAGTTTCTTGGGGATACAAGCAAGCTAAATTTTCAAGTCAAAAATATACTACTTACACTCTTTAAAGTGAATATAAAATGATAAAGCTGGCATTTCTTTTTTCTCTTTTTTTTTTCCAATTTTTGTATATTCCCCAACTATCATATATTTAAACTCTTACAGACAAAAAGTTCAGTCAAGGACTTGAAAGTTAAGCTGCCTCATTTTCAGTACTTCTCACTCCTACTAGTTCTCCACCTTTGATTTCTGGCTCCTGCATCAGCAACACATAATGCCAGAAAGCAATGTTTGTTCTCTTTGTCCCTGAAACATCTGTCCACAACCACATGAACTTTGCTGGAGAACATCTGAACTGTAGACAATCATTTGGGATGATTTTATAGAGTTTGTGAAGATGTTAAACTGAATTAGTTTTTTCATCTCTTGCTGTTTTGCTTCTGTCACACTGGCTAGATTTCATCTGACCTACGTTAGACTTCCTTACTTGGTGTGAGAAACTACTTATCCATTGCTGAGTTCATTAACCTTTCTACACTTCCACTGCTCATTAAGATAACTTAAAGTAGATGCTAAGTACCTTTCTCTTTACACATAAACATATAGATTACCTCTCTTGCACATCCACAGTTTACATGCCTAGAGTTTTATGACCTCTGTGTGTCCTGCTTCTTAAACATCTAAACATTTATTCCCCTTTCCTTCCCTACTCAAGTAGGCATCAGATACAGACCTCACAGTTACTATATCTAGCTTCCACATTACCAGACCTAGCTGATAGCTCTTAACACTTCTGCAACTTCTGCAGGAAGCCTCCAAGAAAATAAAAATGCTACAGGCAGGTAATCCTGAAAGGAGTGACCTTTGATAGTGAGGTATTTGGAGCACAAGTCTGTTCCAAAGAAGTCCAGGACTGAATGAGGTTCTAAAGAGCAAAAGCTCTAATGGCTGGAGAAAAAGCAGCTGAAAACAGTTTGTAGGAGCCAAGTGATGAAACATAATGTCACATCTGAGAAACCTGTCTGCATGGCCATTAGAAAGGCAGAAGTAAAAAAATAATAGAGTAGAAATAACAGTTTCTGTCTTGAGGAAGTTGTTTGTTTGCTTGTTTTTCCTCCTGTAGTTCGTTCTTCTTATGTCTAGAAACAATGCACAGTAACTGCTGATACATATACTCTGTCCCTTTCTCCTGGTCTATGACAGGAATAAAAGGCCAATTTGAGAAGGTCTGGTTGTTGCTATGGGGCCTCAGGAAGCCATTTCATCCTGTTCTGTCTATTCTACTTCATGGTTTATCAGGAAAAGTCCTCTTCTGTGGCTCAAGAAAGCTGCTCTTTCAAAGCTGAAGAGCACAGACTATCTCATGGCTGAGAAAGATCCTGCTGTCTAAAATTAATTTTTCTCACATGGAATGCAGGTGACTAGATGAGTGTGTGAATGTGCTTTGAGACCCTAACCTCTGGCAGATGGGTCCTAGCCTCTGTGTCAAGTTTAAAAATGCAACTTTTGTGTCTGCTTAGCTTGTCACTTAGATTAATTTACTTGGTTTTGTCTATTGACGTTCAGTCTGAAAACAAGGCTAATTGATGTCTAACAGTTGTTTTCAATTGTGGTCTCTATACTACATTAGCTAAGCTTGGCTAAAAAGAGTTCATTGTTCAAAACCCCAAAATATTTCCTACTGTTTCTTAAACAAGTTAGGATACTTGACATGAAAGGACACTTGAAAAAACAGGCACCAAACAAAACAACCTGCTAATAGAGATTGTTGTTGCTGACACTTCTAAATTACTGCTACCAGCAAGGACTCACTTTTTGGAATTTCACTCAGAGGAGCAAGAGAAATATTTTATTTATTTTCATAGCTTCTGACTTATATTTGGCATCATAGGCATCCTTTTATTTCTATGTAGGCTTCTAAAACTCATCAAAAAGAATTGCAAATGTCAGCATATGCTATTCCCTGATCCTAGCAGAGACTCATTCCTCAACCATGGAGGCCCACAAGGAAGTTTGATAAAGCAGACTGTTAACATCCGTTCTGCAGGTCACGACATCAGTCTTATTTTCAGTCTTTTATAAAATTTCACCTTCAAGTCACAGGAATGTCTCTGACATCAAGCTGGGATACAGCTGACTTTCTGAAATGGTCGAGTTCAATTCATTATA
The DNA here is from genome assembly GCF_987193195.1 of Phasianus colchicus. Taxonomy (NCBI): domain Eukaryota; kingdom Metazoa; phylum Chordata; class Aves; order Galliformes; family Phasianidae; genus Phasianus; species Phasianus colchicus. The sequence continues at coordinate 78,440,619 of NC_143437.1, forward strand.
TGAGAGAGAAGGAGGATCCTTAGAATAGTAATTCAATCCTCAGAAGATCTAAACTGCTCTCTGAAATTTCTGTACATCATGGTTTTATGGTTTGTCATCAGTATTCCACATCATAACATCATGCAGTGTGCTGAGAGTTAAAGAGTTAATGCTGCAGTTCCATGGATTGTTCATATTTCCGGTCTCTTGGTCTCAGAAGAAAAGAATGAACTACAGCTCTCAGAAGACTTCATTTTTACTTTTCTGTTTTCCATTCAGAGGAAAAGATAAAACTGACTGAGGGTCACAAGAATTCCCTCTTTGCTCCCTGGCCATCTCGCCTACAGCAATAGAGTGAGGACTTTGGTTTCGGAAACTCTCTTTTTTCTCATTTTATTTGATTTATTAGCTTAAATTCCAATTATATTGTATTATATTGTATTATTTCACATTTCACTTCTATATTTTTAAAACTAAGTATTTCCTTAGCTTGTTGTCACCGTTCTCCTCGTCTAGGCCCATCTCCCTAATTTTTCCCTTCCCACATTTTGTACTTCTTAGTAAAATGAATAATAAACCTTATGATGAGTTCAGTGAATGGATTTTAAAGCTCTGGATGGAATAGCATTCAGTGGAAAATAAAAATTAAGTAATTGATCTGTATGTGGATTCTAAACATTTTTTACATGGTTAGAACATTTTGAGCAAGGATGAACCTGAATTAGGGAATTATTATCAAATGTAAACTGGGAAAATTATTTCCCCTATCTGTTCTTTGAATGTTGGATTTCCCGGAGTAGGAATCACTAGACACTAGGAATCCTTTCATATTACCTGTCTCCCTTGAGAAAGGGCAACACACATACTAGAAAAAAAGAAGTGCAGATGTAAAAGGAAAAAACACAGGTAGGTAAAGACACTGCACAAACATTTGTTTTGAAACAGATTGCAGTTTAAGCTATTTCATTTAAATCCTAGAACCTACTGCTCCCATAATAAAATAAATAAAAATAAATTGACTTTGGAGAAAGACCTCCACAGATCAGGTTTTTTTTACCAAAAGATTTTCACCTAAACGTATGAAATCAATCTTTGGCTTGTGAGCTAGGTCTGAGTTTCTCAAAGACCAGTTTGTTCAACTGCTTCATTTCTTGCAGTCTTGATGAGTTTAATATTTCAAGAGGAGATGCTAGTGGAACTGGTGTGCCTACTCATTCAGTAACAGGCAAGGGTATGTTGATACAATGGTAACCTTTGTGGATTCCATTCTTTACTTACTGGTCACACAGACTTGATCTCTGACATGCTTTAATCTTCTAAACAATGCCTCCAGAACTTATCTTCCTTACTTATCAAAAGTTCATTTATTTAAAAATAAATCTTATTATAAATAAATTTAATTTTTTATTTAAAAATAAGGAGTTAGGGGAAGAAGACAGCATTCATCACCCCCATCAGTGGTATCTGCTCTTGAAGAATGAGTGCACTGTCTGTTCCATTGCATTTTTAAACAGATTTAAATTAGAAAAGCTGGACTTCTAATTTAAGTTTAAAAAAGGAATTTGTGTGATATCCTTGTATAGATCCAAACTAGTTTCATTATTAATCCACCTGCTGACTAAAATGATTACCTAAGAGGTCTTCCAGAGTAGGATTGCAAAACAACAGAGATTAGTAAAACACAATACAAAGCTCTGGAGATACTACTGGATTACATTTCTTCCAGAATGTGCTAGACTGAGAACTGCATCTTTTCTGATCTGCTGGTATCTGAAAGATCCAAAATGACATCCTTGCTGAGGAAATAATGTAATTTTCAGATACTGATTTGTTTCATAAATGAGTTCTGATTCCTAAGAATAATAGAATATTAAGAGAACTGTGTCATCAGACAGCAGATGGCCTGATATTTTCAGTGTTACTGTATTAGTATTGATGTTCTGGTCATCACAATTCCAGGACTACTTTAACTGAACAATGTTTTTCAATTTGCGTATAAGTCTATAAAGACTGAACAGGGAAAGTAGTTAGTAAAAAGTGTTGTGGGAGATTTAAATAGATATTCACACTCCATCCCACACTTGGGACATAAACACTGGCACCTCAAAACCAGTGGAAAGAAGGAAGAAAAGTGCACGTGTCTGACTTGTGGCAATTTAGCCTGAAAATCTCTTTCACTGCATTAGACGAAGATCATGTCAGACACAAAATGTGCAGCAACACGACGTCAGTGAGATTCATACTGATGAAATCAATGTTACTACAACCTCTCAAAACAATTTCTTTCCATTCAAACATGTTCACAAGGATCACACCAAAGAAAAATCCCTTCAGTTAGACCTCTTGAAAAGAAAGTGTAGTTACTTGCAAAACTGGATAAGAGAAACAGAACCCTATTAGTTTGTTGACCTCAGGACACTGCAACCTTCATCAGATTCCCTTGTATTTCAAAGTGTAAAAGTTGGTTCATAATATGATTAGATCCATGGAAGAAAATCCATGAACAATCATGAAGAATGCAACTATTGTCTCTGAATCAATAAATCTCTAAAGAACTTGCTATCAAAATCTCTGGAGAGAAAAAAAAACAGGACCAAAACAGGCCTTCATTTTATTTTTCCCTATAATCTGATATTGTCAAACATAAGAAACCAGACGGAATTAAAAAGCCCTTTCTCTCTGACAAAATCTGACAAATGCCTCTGGATTCTTGGAAAAATGCCCATGTAGGGGCTGAGTATCGCTTGATTTACCTTGCTCATTTCTTCTCTGTGGAATGTAGAGGACTGCACTATGTTCTCTTTTGGGCTCATATCTGGATTTTATTCTCATTGGCAGAATATCAATTTAATATCATTCTACCTTAGGTGAAATGATGCGTACCTTTTTGGAGCCTTGTATTATTCATCCAGTTTTGGTTTTAGTACTCTAAAAATGTTCCAAAGCAACTGTTTTTCCTTGGCAAGATGACTCAGTCAAATTGGACAAATTACTGGAGCAGTGAGGATTCAGTCTGGCTTAAGATCCTGCACAGAAGAAAGTCCACAGACATACTTACACATTCAACCTTGCTTTTAACAGTCTGAGACTACAATTACAGTGTGGATGGGAAAGGAAAGGAAAGGAAAGGAAAGGAAAGGAAAGGAAAGGAAAGGAAAGGAAAGGAAAGGAAAGGAAAGGAAAGGAAAGGAAAGGAAAGGAAAGGAAAGGAAAGGAAAGGAAAGGAAAGGAAAGGAAAGGAAAGGAAAGGAAAGGAAAGGAAAGGAAAGGAAAGGAAAGGAAAGGAAAGGAAAGGAAAGGAAAGGAAAGGAAAGGAAAGGAAAGGAAAGGAAAGGAAAGGAAAGGAAAGGAAAGGAAAGGAAAGGAAGGACATCAAACACCTCAGTATAGATCAAGTTTTGCCAATAATTTATTTATTGCACTTCATTGGATTTAAGTCTCCATTTTAAAAATAATCTTTCCTGCTAATGCTGCTTCTGTATCATTCAGTGTTACAAAAATTGTGTATTCTTTTCCAAAAATTGAAAACCTTCTCTGGGTTTCCAAGTTTTCTGTAGGCATTTAGATTAGCTCTGCCAGGACTGAATACATATGTCTGCACATTGCTAGAAATGTTTCTCAGTGGTTCATGAATGACTACTTCTACACTATCGAATTTGAATAATAGCTCTGTTCCCATGTACTTGATTGTGGTACAGTTCATTGGGGCTAGGCTCCCATAGGAAGACATGTAAGGCTGGAATGGCTACAGCTCCTCCACAGTCATGGCCAACCTTTCAAAAGTATATAGTTCAAATGACCTTCTTCATTGGTCACTAGTTACAAACTGTCAAGATCTTAGCTGATGTCTCAGTGTCACAAAGAAACCTCTGTACTTGTGAAGATTTGATCCAGGGAGGCAATACTGGGGAGGTGAATATTACACATTGACTAAATGTATTTTTAAATTATCATTTAATAATGATAATTTAAAAATAAAATTTAAAAGTTTCTTTAAGGAAATAAACTACTCTCAAGGCTCACTTAATGAAATGGCAATTTAAACTTTTCCTGTGTAAGAAATTTTTCCATCACTAGACCAGGCAAATGAGACCAATGAAAACCACAACCACAGTGTTGTTTTTTTTGTGCTGAAGAACAGAAACTAACCTCTCTGCAAAGAATTCCCATCACATGTACACCTTTGAGTCTTTTGACTAAACTGAGAGTATTTCAGACTATTTAAAGATGGAGATTCCTCTCATATTTATATGTGGTGTGTCTCCATGGTGCATTCTGTCTAAGCATGAATGTGTCTGTTCATTCTGTTTCTAGCCTACATTTGCAGTCCCAGCAGAAAGACTGGATAAACAATTATGATCAGTCAAATATGAAACTGTTTTGATTTATTGTCTTTTCTGAACATCCGGACATTGGTGTTCAAGAGATGGATTATAGTTGACTTCTATAATCCACACAGACTCTGTGAGGATTCAAATGGAGCCTTTGTTTATTCTCCTGCTTTCTTCAATAGCCCTCATCCTCACTCCTTCAGACATTGAGTTTCATTCAGCTTAACTAGGTTGCTGGTCCAATTCTGAGTAGCTGGGATGGTATGAGAGGGAGAGGAAGAGCCATAGTTGCAGAGGAATTCCCTGAGCATCTCATTTCCTCACAAATGGGGATACCACCATACCTGGCAGAGATCCAGTGTACACGTTCTCTGTACACAAAAACATGCTTAAAATGTTGTGCACCATTACTGAAAGAAAGACACAAACTCTGTGAGCACTTGCTCTCTTTTCATCATGTTCAGAACTTACTAAAGTTGAAAAAAGAACTGGGAGCCACAGCAGAATCATATTCTAGCATTAACTTGTTCTTGTGATGTATCTAAAAGAGTTACAAAGGTATTGAAAAAACAAAATGAAGACCAGTTCGTAAACCTCAAACATGGCAAAATAACTGACTTGAGTCTTTACTGTGTTGGAATTATGCTTTCACACAGGGAAGAGAAGCACTTCAGACGTCACTTTTACAAGAATTGGGTTATTTTCTGTTGCATTTGCTGTAAGAAGAAAGATTATCCCAGCTTCTATGCAGCTCCATATCTTTTTTTTTTTTTTTTTTTTTTTTTTTTTTTAATAAATAGTATATTATGATTACATTTAATGTAAATAAGTAGGAATATATTCACAGACATCCCTTCTAGTAATGAGAGGAGATGCTCCTGCAGATAGAATTAGTCTATCTCCTTTATCTAATGTGAGTGAAGTACAGGGATATTATCTAGACTAAAGTAAGGTTTCATGACTATTCCCCCTGTAGCTATATATATAAGTCCGTAGGATAAGGACTGATTTGGGATTGTTGTTTGAATATTGATTACTGGTACCAAAATCCTGCCAGCTGGTACTGTTTGTTCCAAGGTTCAACAACACAGGATCAAGAGATTTCAGCTGATTTAATGCCTTGGCCACTTCTAGAAAAGAAGAAACTATGTGTTGACCAGTTTGGAACATGTTCTAATAAAAACGGTAGGTTTATAGTGGGGAATATTCAAATCCAACTTTTCTTCCTGAAATTCCAAATTTCCATCTGGAAACTATATCTTTTAACTCCTAGGAATGTCCTTTCATAGTCTGGTCTTAAAGCGATGTGCACTGTCTTCTGTTCACTGCTGCAGAGATATCAATGTAATAAAACCCAGCAGGGTGACTTTGCGCATATTTGTGATGCCATTGAAACCTATAATTCATGTTTATAGGTTACTATTAAAGAGTTTTTAAAGACTATTGACAAGATGTTCTAGAAAACTACACTCTGAAATCCCCCCCTGTGAGAGTGCATTTACAGAATATATGGAGGTACACACACACACACACACTGTAGAGTCAGGAGTTCACAATAGTAGCAGTAGCAGCAATAAGTTGGCACTCAGTAGCTGAGAGGAAAGTAAACTAAGGAATTAGGACCAGAATGCAAACACAGAAAGAATTTCACATGCTGTGCCATCAGCATGCAAATTTCCAGAAGCTCTTCCAACAACATACTGTCCTTTCCTTCTGCTATTTCTCAGCCCCCATCCCTTTTTCTGTGCTGATGTTGAGAGGAAACTTTGCCATTAAATTTGACCGTGCAATTCATTACTGAAAAAAAAAAAAATATGAACAGAAAAAAATATATTAAAAACCAGCAGGGATAAATCCCATGTGCCTTACTGCTTAGAGCAGGACAAAATGCACTCCTGTGTGTACTGTACAACACTACACTAAACCTACTACACTACACTACCGTACTACACTAAAAAAGGAAAACTCCTGTATAACTTGGGTGCAACAAAACTATCTGTATGCTAAAAACAAGCCCTTATTTATTAAGACCTTCACATCCCAACATCCATTTAAAAACTAGGCCTCTTTCAAAGTCTCTGAGTCATCATGAAGAACAGGATTCATTCAGTATCCTCAGCTCACCATGGCTCTCCTAAGATAAGAACAGATCTAGTTTTAAGCTTTCTCTGGCAACTTGAAGTCCAGTATGTATATGGCTACCAATCTCTGGCTCTAATCTTGAAGAGAATTGCATCCTACTGATGGTTGTACATTCTTATTCTAAAAATGAACCTCATTCTTTTTTTCTGAGTAATTTAGAGTATAATCTGGTTAAATGCCTTTTTAAGGAGCCATGAAATTCTATTTTCCATGTCAGGCGTAGCTATTTTGAGGCTTTACATTTCCAGTGGAGGAAATTTCACAAATGTGGGTCCTTTCATAGAACCAACTAGGATCTGGTGCTGTCCAACTGTGATCTCCTGGCCCCAGCTATATGACACACTGTTATATAAAACCTCTGTTAAACAGAGGCTGAAAAGATGCCTGCGTCATGGAACACACTTGTTCCAGGAATTCTTACCAAATGTGGGCATCTAATGAATTTCCTTTTGTTAACATTAGGGCCACGTTATTGATTAACCCCTTGTTCCTATCTGGAAGAAGCAAACAAAGCAGAAGTGCTGACCTGAATTTTGTACTGTGCTTGAGTGCACATATGGAAGTATTTTCAAGCAAGTAGTACAGTGTGGATTTGTACCTTTCCAATTTAAGCAGTGCTTACTGATGACTGCTTACTCAGGAAACCTGGCCTCTATTCAAATGTATACATTTATTCCAATACTTAGCAGTAACACTTGATACCTTTTACTCTCAATAGCATGTGCTGGGATTTTCACAGTATTTTCCTATTGCTTTCTATTTTATGATATGCTGTACGGAGCTCTTAAAAAGAATGTGTGAAGTTCCCTTCATACATATCCAACAGAAGCGAAGAAGTTGCTCCCCAGATCACCATGTGAGGTATTCTGCTTTAAGCACTGGATAAGTAACTCCTTTTCTTTTGGAAACTTTCCAGATAGATTGCCCTAATTTGCCTGAAATTTTTAGAAATTATTTGGACACTTCACTGAGATCACTCATTCTATACAAGCTATTTAATTACAACATAGGGATTATAAAAATAAAAGATGAATCTACTGAGTTTTATATTCAAATGAATACTTCACTCTGCAAATAAACTTTTGAATTTATATGATTTTCCCTTATTACTGAACATATCTGAATACAGAGTCCTCACAGATTAGGCTGAATTATTCAGGAGCTGGTCTTAGTTTGTTCACAAAAGCAAATGCTTGACTATTAAACCATACGTCTGGATTTGTTTTATTATTTTATTTTATTTTTGTATATGGTCAGACTCAGCAGTAGTTTACAGCCTGTGGTCTGAAAGTTTTAGGAATGCCTGCACTATTTTTAGGTGGTTTGCAGCAACATAATTAAGCCTGTGTTTTGAAGGCATACACTTTCTGAGCAGAGTCATTAAAATATTTTAAGGCACAAAATTTCAATAAAATAAAATAACTTCTTTACAATAAATCATAAGACATATCTCTGTGTGGTCATGGGGGAGTTAAGTAAATAGTGAATTAATTATGTTTATTTATGAATTGATGGGATTATTTATGGTAATAATGATGCTATCTATACAGTTATGTCTTAAGAGAAATCAACCATTTGCATAATTATAGAAATATGAACAGCAGTACATGAAGAGGATGAAACTCAATAGTCAGGTTAATTTTTGAAGTTTTGCTAAATTTTCTCCTTATTGTAGGAAAGCCTGAACAGATTGTTGGTTTCAGAAGCATAATAGAAATGGAAGTTCCCTAACTAATTTTCTTTGAAAAGAAATACATTTCTAACTAATCAGACGTGAAAAGGAAAAACAAAAGATGTTAAATCTTCTAGATATACTTCTCAGAGAGGTCTATTTTCTACACTACTGCTATTTTAGTTACATATCTAATCCTTTGATTCCCCACTAAGTTGGTAAACTGACATGGAGAACTTGTGAAATCACAGCACCTCAAGGATTGAAAGCAAAATGTAAGGTAATGGGAAAAGAAATGTAGGCTATTTAAAATGTTCAATTTTTTTTCTACACCCACTTAATTTCAATGAGTTAGATAGGAACAGGGAAGCTTTTATTTAAAATCTGTCAATTTAGACATCTCTTGGTGTTGTGGTTTAACCTTGGCAGGCAGTTTAGCACTGCAGTGCTGTTCACTCACTCACCCACAGTGGGATAAGGGAGAGAACTGGAAAAAAGTAAAAGTCACGGGCTGAAATAAAGGCATTTTAATAGGGGAGAAAATGTGAGAAAATAATAGGAATGATAATAATGATAAAAGAATATATGAAACAAGTGATGCACAACATATTTGCTCACTATCAGCTGACCAATGCCCAGCCGGCCCCCCTTCGCTATGGATATTCTCAAGGATATTTTTCTCCTCTTTTTTTTTTTAAGGTTGCTTAAGTCCACATATAACACAACGTACTTATTTTCTCTCAGGGCAGGCCACTTTCAGTATGATTTATCACATCATCTAGGGTGAGTATAAAGATAAAAACTAAAAACTTCTTGAATATAATTAAAGGATAACTTCTGTGAGATAATGAAATATGTCATTATCAGAGAACTGGTCAAAATATTCTAGAATGAAACATGTTGGTATACAGATATGCGTAGAAAGTATATATTGCTACTTTATCACCACCTAACAGAGGATAAAATTGATCTTGAGGAATGAGTCAATGGTGCTGATGGTTTTCTTTGAAAAATGAACTTTTGCTGTGCTAGAAGATCATGTTCTGTGCCAGTGATAATCACAGCAGCTTCAGCTCAAATTCATCCATCTTCTCAAGGTTGAGAAAACCACAACACTTTATAAAATCTGTAGAATTCACTGCAAGAAGCAGTCCCAATCCAGTAATGAGCTATTACTATTGAAATATCAAAATAATAGGCCTAAAGGACTGCACTGTCTGAGAACAAAATAATGCATTGTTCTTTAAAAAAGTTCAGAAAGGTCTTCTTAAAACACCAGCAAGGTGAGGGAAGCCTGACAAGAAGCTAAGGTTTGACTGAAGTGAGAATTTGCTGCTCATGGATTTTGCACTCTTTGTTGAGCAAATCAGTCTCTCATGCTTAGCAGAAGGCCAAAAGAGTTGCTTTCTTAAATTTCTTGTTGGCTACAGCACCTTAGGACCAGCCTTCTGTAAGCCCTCAGTTTGGTACCCAGGAGCAAGGGAAAGGAGCCATTGAGCACACAGTCTTACACGTCCACCCTTCCTCCAGCACTGCTACTTGCCAGGAATCCCTGCAGCTAGCATCAATGGCCCTTCTTCCCTCTAAGAAGAATTCAGGGGCCGGTAAGACTGGTGAGCAAACCAAACTTTAAGAGCCAGATGTTTCAACAGGCCTGTTGTGCACTAGGGCTTATGGAAGTCCCAAGTATGTCTGGGTATGCTCTCAATGGGCTGATGGGGATGCAAAGAGGACTTGAGCTGTGTCCACCCTGCCAGGGATAACACCTTGATCTAATCATAGGCTACTGCAAAAATCCCAGTGATCTTTCTATATATAAGATGACAACAGAAATCCCTGAAGAAGAACTTCCTAGACATTTCCAGACAGATAAGTGACCTGAACAACAAAGAAAAATTTTTCTGGTTAATATATTTTTCACTAAACCATAATTCCTGGGGACCCACTTTTCATCTCCATGTAGACTGCTGGCATGGCATTCGTCATCCTGTTTTGGATGAGATACCTGGATGTTTCAGGACGCACTCTGTCACCTGCATACAGATCAGTGGATATTTCTGGAGAGTGGGTTTATCTCATCTGTTTCACAGTGGAATTAATATTATCTCAGATAAATGGACTCCATGTAAAACTACCTCACGTGTGGCTTTGGCTGAAAGGATAAAATAAATGCACCTCGATTTCTTATTATTGAGATCATAAGAGCATCCCACACTAGGCACCAAGTGATGCTGATAAACTGTTTTAGTCATTCACTACTAAACTGAATAAATAATTGCAAAACATTTTGAAAACCAAGTCCAAGATGCACTACTTCTAAGAAATACTTGGATGCCTGTCTTTATTTTCTGCATATTTATAAAGATGACATAATTTTTTCTTTACTTCCATTATGTCGCTTTGAAAATGAAACAAAACAAGCTTACAAACTGCTGTCTGCTTTCCTGTCTGACAGCTGCTTTTAGATACAATCAAGCATTCATTCTTCTTTTTTGGGGTGCCAGCTTCTAACTGCTCTCTCATTATCAGCTCTGAACACCCAGTTCTTCACCCTGTCTGCATGCTGCTAACTATTCCCCTTGAGAACTTCTTCAGTGACCCTTCATGCTTTATCCTGTCTCAACATATGGTGCTGAGAAAACATCCACTGAAAGCACTGAAGAAGAGATGCAGGCGAGTGCTGTTTACTATTACTTTTTAAAAGCTGCTAATGAATACATCTGGACCTTTCTTAGCGCTCACAGACCGCTGCCAATCGTTATGGGTCAGGGAGTGTGAGCTGGGAACTACATCAGTAGATCTGCTGCTGAGCAGAACCTTTTGTTGGGGGCTGCTAAACAGTATAAGTAACAGAAATATTAAATAAGCTCAGGCAATTAATTTTCCCCAGATTAAAGTTGCCTGTTTTTTTCCAGCTCATGCCCATTGACTTCTACAGACCAGAGTATGCATAACCTTGAAAGCTAAGTCTGGTAGCTGTAACAATGGGTCGTTTCTTAGTTTTTAAAAGAACATTAGGTTACAGCTCATCAACATAGGATCAGATAGAAGTGTATGAATTGAGACAATGCTGTGACAATAATTTTCTTCCTTGCAAAGGAAGAAAGCTTGCAAAGAGACACTAATTAGGGTGGATTTTCAGACATCATATGAGAAGTGTTTGCTCAGTGAAACAAAGTTCCTCAGTATCAAAGCTGAGTCATAACATCTCTGTGGCTCTGAAATTTCTGTTTCTTAATGGAAACAGTATAATGAGGTTCAGAGCAGGAATCTTGAACTCTCTACACTTGAGGCTGGAAAACAGAAGACATAAGGAATTATGCAAGCCACAGTAAAATCTTAAAATGATACCCTGGTTGTGGAATTTGAAAGTGCTACAATTTCCAGTTCAAAATTTCCTCATTGGAAGAAAAGTTCTTACAGTGATAAACAAAGCACGTTTAATTGCAAGTGTATTATAAGAGGCTCTTTGCAAGAACTCAGTAAAACCAGAGGGAGTTGTAAGGAAGAGAGCATAGGGAGGCAGGAGAGTCCCTTGTGAGCATGGCTCTATCGCTGCCAGAGGGCCACATCCTGGTGCTTTCAGGATGAACAACACCTTGTTCCACTTGTACCTCCCTGATGAGGTGAATGGGACTATTCACTCAGCAAATGACTGGCAGAGGAAAATCAGTGGAAGCACTGAAACTTCATAGCAACAGGTCTGAGAGTTTTATTTTTGGAATGTATGTGGTATGTGTGATCCTTGGTTTGCCCGTTGGAGTACATTTCACTCCTTAATGGTTGAGAAGTAATCCAAATACTCATGACTCAATACAGGCAAGAGCAAAAGATAAAAAATGCAGATGAAGGTGATAAATATGAATCATCTTGTGACTTCAACAATCAGGTATTTTAGACTATTCAGCCAGAATAGTCATTTTTACTTAACCTCAAAACTTTATGGTTAGTATAGCTGAGATGCTGCTCAGCAATGAAGGGCAGCCGTAGCAAAATAGATTTGTAAAGAGAAAAAACATAAGCTCTCATGACAGAAGGGTTTTCCTAAAAAGGATTTGCTACTTCATTCTCCATCTACAGGTTACTCTGACTTGCTCTACGTCTTTCCTTTTGGCTGCTCTGGCTAAATCTATACAGCATTTCATGGAAACTTCAAAGGCTGCTCTGGAAGTAATGCCTCCTATTTTATTATGTCAGCCTATGTTGTCAGAGATGGATGTTGGCAGTATGGTAATAGGGGTAGAAACTTCCCACAAATAATCCATTATGTTTTGTTGCTGTGTGATGGTAGCAGAGGGGCAGTCTGAGAAAATGATGTCTTACACAGAATTGCAGATGAAACATAATTGTAGTCCTCCATGAAAAATAAATGGCACCAATTGACATTCATCAGTGCTTGCAAATATTTATGGAAACCAAACAGTGGATGTGAGCACAGTGAGGTGCTGGGTGGAGCATTTCAGCAGTAGCAATAGTGACAGTCGTTCATCTTTGCTGGTGCAGATGTTTTCGAGTGTCACATGAAAGCTCTTGTTCATCACTGTAAAAATGCATAGCTAGTGACTACGTTGGTGGTGACTACATTGAAAAATAGAGTTTTGTAGCTTAGAATCTTCTCTACCAAATAGTGCTATTGTGCTCTTTGTATCTATTGTAGTTCCCATGGAAATAAATTGGAGACATTATTTTTGGAGCTACCTCTATGCATTTCCAGTGTCTTTTTTTGGTGATAAACCTTGACCAGGGATCCATGCCCAAGGAGAAGAGTGCACAGCCTTTCAGTATGCATCTACGTACACAGAGTATCAGTTATTTTTGCTTGGAAGCAGTGGGAGAAGAGCATTAGAATGGACTGAGCTATACTCAAAGCATGACTGTACCAGCTCACACAAAGGAAACTCTGAAGTGTTTCATTACTATGAAATGATGAAGCAAAGTGTTTTGGATAAAAGTTATTTAGAGCTTTTGTTTTGTGAAAAGTTTAAATACTTAAACCTTCTGTCTCAGTCTCAACAATGAAATACTGAAGTGGTGCCAAACACCCCTACTTTACAAGCTGAGTACAAGGCAGGTAGGCAAGAAGGAAGGGAGGAACGGAGGAAGGGAAGGAGGGAGGGAAGGAGGTTTGTTTTTTGTGGTTTTTTTTTCCCAGTTTTTCTTTTACTTTTTCCTTTGTTACTTTTAGAAAAGAGTGGTAAAGGGAAAAACTAAGGAAAAATGTGAAATATTGTTCTGGAGTGGACAAGAAGAGAAACTAATACATGATATTATTCATTTTATTTTATTTCACAGCAGAGAAAAGATCATAAAAGGATAGAGAAAATGCAGAAAAATAAAAGGAAAATCCAAAGAAATCTTGCAAAATAGGTCTTCATAGCTCAAGGGGCCTATTTTTTATCATTCTTTAAAACAAAAAAGAAAATTCATCAAGCTCAAATTGCCAGCTTCTTCTGCTAGGATACTTGGCTGAAAGATTCCCCTAAATTTAGGGAAATAACTGAACTGCTTTCCTCAGAGATCTTGAACATCCAAGAATTTTCATTTGTAGGCTTGAGGGTATTTCTGAAAATCAGAAGAGCTGATGAACTTGAGGCCATAGCAATAGGGACCATTTTAAAAAAATTAAAATTTTTGGACTCAGGCCAGCTGCATTTTGTTGCTGTTTAAGAAAAAGAGTTTTTATACTGTTATTTTACAGGAGTAATTCCATACAAAATAAAGGAAATACACTTCATGGAATGCCTAATCTATTAGAACTGATGTGAGTATGGTAATACTCTATTTTTATTTCTGCCTAGTTATTTTTCATTTTTATCATATGCTTACAGTCGTCAAATACTTCTCTTCCATGTATTTAATGCATAGATAGAACAAGGAGGATTTGAGAAGACAGTGCTTCACAAATGAGGTTCATATCTTCAACACCTTCTTCAGCCTGTGTACTGTGAAACACCTGTATGTAATGTTCTTTTCATCATAACATCACAGCATGCATATCCTCCATATACAAGGTACTGTTTCTGCATGAGTGTCTAAGGAGGATCTCCTCTTTAATCTCGCAGTCATCTTAAGCTTTAGGCCTTAAACACACACACAGGAAAATCTATGCTGCATCATATAAATGGCCTACCTACAACTGAATATCTGGTCTGGGCAATCCTGTAAATTTACTCACTTTTCCTCACATAAGCCAATAGCTGATATCTGTGAAAAATTACAAGAATACAGTATTTCTGTTATCTGTAGTCCAAGGGATTAGTAAGCCAAGACTACAAAATCTCTATATTTAACACCCCTTAATAGGTTTTCTTTCCATTTGCCCAAAAGGAAGTTTGTGTTAACATTTCTCAGGCTTGGGGGGATGGTGGAGGGAATTGTTTTTATTTGTTTTCTTTTTTACTGTTTCAATTTTCACAACTGTATTTCTCAGGGAAAAAAAAAAAAAAAAACAACCAAAGAACTCATATTGATAGTGTTTACACTGTCAGAGACTGTCACTGTGAGAATGCAAGCCACATAACAGCATTCTACAGGGACAATAAAGGAGACAAAAGAATCACAGAATCACAGAAACACCAAGATTGGAAAAGACCTACAAGATCATCCAGTCCAACCATCTACCTATCACCAATAGTTCTCACTAAACCATGTCCCTCAACACAATATCCAAATGTTCCTTGAACACACATTAGGTAACTAGTAAAACAGTAGTTTTTCTAGAAAAAATGTGCAATTCATATGCACTCATACTCAGGAGTGTGGTATTCTTATTCCTGGAGTTTGTCCCGTCTCATCCTTCACTTTTGTTCTCTGTCTCACAGTTTACTTTTTAGGAAGAATTCTTGTATTAATAAAACAAGTGTGCTGAACTGTTGGACTCATTTTTCAACTGGACATTTTTCTTTCTCTAATGTTTGTTTTAGGTAATTGTATTTGTTGATGAGAAGGTGCAATTTTATTTATTTATTTTTCTTTTAATGATGCAATTTACCTCAATCATTTTCCAGGCCAAAAGGCATAATTTTTCCCAGAAGAATTCAATTTCTGGAAGGTCCTGGACACAGGCCACCAGAGTCACCAGTGCTGCCATCACATGGGTGCTGAGTCCCTGTGTTTGTTTCATGAGGGGTGAGTTGATTCCTACCTTAGCTCCCAACCACACTGACCATGAGTTGAGCTAGCTCCTTGTGGCTGGCTATGACAATTAGGAGAAACTTTTCAGCTCTTTTGATCCTGTTTGCTGCTCAAGCACCTTTTCCCAAGAAGGACACCAACTTAATTAGAGAATCTGTGCAAAATTCCTGTGGGAATGGTATTTTAAACCAGAGGACAGTTTCAAAACTTCAGCTTTGCAAGCATCATAGTTTAAGGGCTGTGCAAAGTCCTCTTCTCCCATCTTAATCTTATGTTAAACTAAAGGGGGAAAGATATTTATATGAAACCTTGGCTTCATCATGCAATGTTTTAAATGTGAACAGCAATAGCAGTGGTTTATACAGATTCTGGAAGACATTCAGGGTATCAGTAAAAAAATAAAGGGCTGCCATATGAGGGTTTTGTGTGTGCTGAATAAATTCTTCTTGGATAAGAAACTCTTTCTCTCTGTAAATCTCTGGTGTTCCACAAAATGCTTGCAAACGACATTGCACAAGAGCCTGTATGAAATAAAGCTATCCTGCCTCTGGGATGATATTATATATCTAGTTCAACTATTACTTGACCAATGTTTCTTAGTAAATCACTAAGAAATTGGAGAAAAGAGGGCATGTCTTCTTTGTATTATCATAGAGCTGGTAATATACTGTAGTTTCACAACAAAATAACAAAGATTTTTGTCCCCTGTTGAATGTTTCACAACTACAGTACTCCTTTTTTAAATCTATTTTTTTACTGATCTCAGTCACAGTTTTGTCTTTTTCCTCTGTGATCTCTGTGACCTGAATATTGTCAAAAGGAAGAACTTATGTTTAATGTACTCATTGTGATTGACCCTAATACAGTCAAGTATCTAGACAACCAAACCAATTTTTTCATGCTGCATACTGAATATTTTTTATTCCAAACAAAAAGTAAAGTGAAAAAATATGCCCATATGGTTGCTAGCTCTGAATCTGAGAATGGTAAAATGATTTACACACAGAGATCCCTCTGAAAAGTGGGTATTTCTGGAAGCAGTGAACGTGCTTTGTCCAGCACAGAAAAATGGTGACTTTGAAGATAATTACATTGTATACTGACATTCTATCGTGTTTTGGCATTTTCTGTATTCCTTATATTTGCCTCTTTAAAATGATTTAAATGATAGCTTAGTCACATGATCAAACACTAGAGAAGTTTTTCTTAGTGATACAATGAGGCTGCAAAAGTAATTTCTTAATTCAAGCAATAATAATAGTATATCTAAGAATTTATAATTTGGAGTAATACACGTTTTTATGAAATGTAGAGTATAATAGCTACATGTTAGACAAAAATCAACACAGATTTTCATTGAAACACTTGTGTACACCCTGTTGTCTGCACCATAAAATAAAGAAACAAGAGAATAAATAGTCATATTTGCTCAATATTGTTTCTGATTAAAAAAATCAACCAGAAATTACAGCTTAGTAGTTATAGTCCATGCTTTCATTTCTACTGCAGTATTTGTACCTGGCTTTCAGTTTGTTTTAAAATAAATTTAGGGACCACTTATATTCTGATAGACTACTGTTTTGCAGCCCTCTGTGTTTTAGCTTAAACAAAACTGGCAACAGAGTGATATTTGTGGACAGATAATTAGCTGCATTTATTGCTCCTATCTCACTGCCTTTTCCTTGTATATATTTCTTTTAAAAGTATTTTGGATTTCCAGATACAGATATATGGCTCACTCCCTGTCCAGTTTAATGAATTGCTTTGCACATTTATAATGTATAACCAAAGTTTTAAAGATTGGCTCTATCAATTTTCCAGAGCTGTCCAAGAAGAATGATCAATTACACAATTAAATTTCTACTTCACATGCCATTTCTTCACATGCATCAGCTTCTGATTATTCAAAGCCTCCAAGAAGCACCTTCATACTCTTCTGTTGCCCAGTTTAGCCATGAGAAACAAGAATTAAATAACATCAAAATAACCATACTTACACATACACACATATATATGTATATATATATATGTGTGTATGTATATATTGTGTTTTCTGCCACTAAAAAGGCAAGGAGAATATATAAGAATTGGCCAAAGTCCATGTGGAGATGAACAAAAGGAGATTATGTTGGAATAGGGGTCTTTCTGGTGTACCAAGATGATTTTCTCCTATGGTAGAATACCATGAAAGTTGAGGAAGAGAAAATCTGTAAGAGAAGAAAACACATAAGTTGCTGGGATCTAAAGAACAGATATTACACAGCCATTACTTACACTGAAGTTATCAACTAAAGGAATAAATTATTGCATGAGAGGTATGTTCCTGTTCAAACACAGTCATGGGACCCAAAATAATTCCTTCTTCAGAGAAATCTTATAATTGGTGTTATGGAGTAGAGCAATGCACAGTTTTGTCAGGAATATCTCAGTATGAAAACTCTGGAAGCTCCAGACCTTATTGGTGTCAGGGCTTCTGGGATATCAGGCAATCGTTCAGTTAAATAAAATACCAGGGAAACTGACCAGAGGGGTAGTTTCACCATATAGCTACTACATCTGCTATATAGGTATCATTTTAGAAATACTCTCTGTTGGGTTTTTCAAAGTAGAATTTTTTATAAGTTCCAGCATTAAGATTTTTTTTTTTTCTCTTTTAATTTCTTTAAGGTTGGTTAAAGGTAAAATAAGAGGCTCCCTTCCACAACAGTTCATTCTTCCTGATCAGTTCTGTTTGCAACATATTTTATACTTTCCATATGTTACTGCTTCTCCTGTCTTTTCTCTTAGTTTGCGTTTACTGCATAGTACTTCTCAGTTTTTTCAGAATTTAAACATCCCATAATGAGGAGAAGGCACAAATCTTCATGAAGGGAAAATAATGTTTTTGAGAACACAGATAATGAAACAGAAAAATGTGTAGGGCATGGGGAAAGACAGGAAAGACGGGGAAGAAGGGAAAGAGAATGAAGGAAAAGTACAGGTAAGAATTTCCCCAGAATAAGTACTTTAATTGTCTTTCAGAAAAACTCTTGCCTGTCATCAGACTATATATTGTAAATTTTAGGGAGATATCTCATCTGGTATTGGTGATATCATATCTGGATTTGGAATGGAAGCCTTCAACTTTTAAGAGGTTAGCATTATTTTCAAATAATACAGTTTAAATAACATAAGACAGCTTCCCCGACTCTCTGCTCTAAGGAATACCTCACAGTTTTGGTTTGGCAAGTTTCCCAGTGCTTAGCTGGTGATCATGTGGAATGTATTTTATTTGATGCATGGATTAAGAGAGGTGTAGCTGACAATGCTGTGCACATTTTGTTGTAATGTATATGTTAGAAACTATTCTGAAAATGTTTCAGTTGTCATCAAGCAAATAAGACTTCTCCATCTAGATGAATTAGTCTTATGTTCTCTTTAACTGCTTAACTAACCTGATAGCTTTCTGTGAAGAAATGACTGCCTTGGTGGTTGAGAGTAGAATGGTGGATATTGTTTATTTTGACTTTACTACAGCTTTCAACACTGTCTCCCACAATATCTTCATAGACAAACTGAAGCTTGGGCTCAACAGACAGCCAGAGAGTGGGCTAAAAGCTGGTGGAATTAGTAAGTTAAAACGATTAAAATCAAACAGAACAAAGCCCAGCTGGAGGCCACTCACTAATGATGCAACCTAGGCTGTTATACTGTGATAGATACAGTATAATAATTCCATTATTGACTTGGAGGGTGGAACCAAGCGCACTTTCAAGAGAGCTATGGATGATGCAAACAAAGATGGTAAGAGTGATTGATATGCTGGATAGTCGCACTGCCTCTCAGTTGAACACAGACAGACAGGATAAACTGGGGTCAGTAGGAACTGGGTGCAGTTCTAGACTCCTCAACACATATATGAACATACTGGAGTGAGTACTTTAAAGGACAAACATGAATGAGATGTTGAATTTCCCTGAAGTTAGTGCAGCAAAACTTCAAATAGAATGCGTAGCACACCAAATGGTCCAGGTTCAGTTTTCAGTTCCCACGATGCAAGTCTGTTGTAATTCCTTAGACTTCAAGAGCAAAACTCTAATGTCTGTTAGCGTAGATGGTGAAGGTAGAATCCATTCAAGAATGCAGAAAATAGGACTATATAGACTTAGTGATAGACAGCATAAGATCTGGAAGCTGAAATTTTAACCTTAACTTATTTTCTGCTCTAATAAAAATATGGAGTCATCTACAGATCTTAGGAAGTCAAATTAACAAACTTGTTATATTGTAAGATGTAAATCACTTTTGATTTAAGAAAGTGACAAAAGATCTTTTATATAGTGTTTTTTCACATGTAGTTTTTAATTGCTGACTGAGACTGATCTGTATTTTAGTCCGACTATGTCCAGTTTTTTCCAGAAGAACTTCTGTATTTTGACACATAAAAAGCATGCAACTTCGGTTATGTGATTGAAGTATGCATGTTTCACTTGGGCTGCTGCAAATCAGGAGTACCTCCAATGAATGATGAAGATATATACCAGATTTGAAATCATAATAAAACTCTTGAAATCATCAGGATAGTTTAGATGAATGAATGCAAATAAAATATCTCAAGAAGTTTCCAAATGTTGTAATCAGTAGGCTTTATGGTTCAATTTTTAATCTTATATAATGAGTCGTGCATGCTAGAGTCCAAACTATCAAAAGAAATTGATGACTCTTAAGGGTCTACAGATCTGGCCTACACTTAAATTTAAACAGAATATCTAAGTTAGTTATGAGTGTAAAAAACTCAGATTTATAACAAATATGATCAGACAACATTGTTTAACAAATTATATCTTCAATGCAAAAACTGAAGCCTGTAGCTACACCAGCAGAAGAGAGATTATTCTAATTTAATTTGCATACTGTTGCTGGAGTTTGTTATTTTTGCACTGTTTGAAATCATTTCAAACACAGAAATCCTAGCTGTAGGAATTTTTTCCTCCTCAAAGATCTGAATGTTTTAGAGTTGCCTTGATGTACATGAAAACTGTGTTGTATCACTTTTGAGAAAAGAGAACCTCCAGTTCCCTCAGTGCGATTTTTTTCCCCAGGGATTCATTGTTGTCTCTCTGTTGTGGTGTGCTGATGAACACTGAGCTGCAGTAAAAATAAATATACTTTTCAGCAAACAATAGTTGTACTTAATATAGTGAGAGTGAAGTGAATCAAGTACACTTTCAGGCTTTATACTGAAGTGTTGGTGGTTGCCATTTTATTGCACTAAAAGAAGACACTTAATCATACTGACAATTTTATTACATTTATTTCTCACATATGGCTATGATCCTGCCATTGTTAATATGGGGCCACAGTCTGCTTATTTGATTCATGGGACTACCTATGTTGACTTCTGCCAGATGATTTCTGTGAAGTACAAGAAGATCCGCTATAGGAGAAATAATTAAACTTAAGCCTTTTCTAGAGCTCTTTTCTGCTCTCCCATCCAAAAGCTGCCAAGACAATTTCTCTATTTTTCTTTGCTCCTCTTGAAGCATGGGTCTTGCCAATTAATTACTTGAAGCGCAGCATACTTCTTTGAAGGGAAATATAATCAAACAAGCAAACTGAAGCCTTTGTCTAAAATTTGCCCACAGTGAGAATCTATTGCAGTGTTTGGTGAAATGGTCCAAGTTTTGATCACTCACTTCTTTAAAAAAAAAAAAAAAAAAAAAAAAAGCTTATTTCTTGTTTTAGTTCAAGTACCTTTCATTTGCACAGAGTGAACTGAGTTAAAAAGCCTGGGTGATGGACTGGAAAATTTGCAACTATCAGACATAGGTGTAGGAAAATCTTACTTAAATAAACCAGACTATTGCACTCTTTCACCGGAAGATACTTCAATTTTTCAATTCTTCTGAGCATTCTGTGCATCCTTTCCAATTCATCACCAGTTGGACTGTAAATTAGAGGGCGTTGGCAACCACACAGGTCTCTGCATGACTACTGTAGGGGAGGCACAACAGCCTTGCTGCAACTTAGAAGGAGGATCTGCCAGGATCTCTCATCACATTCAGTAGTTTATTCACTCCTTTTCGCCTTTTGATTTCACAGAGAGCTGAGGAAGTCATGACTGTCCCTTGGACTCTGCTCACTTTCACTGTGGTTTTCTGTACGTACCCCTTTATTTTTGCTTGTCTTAAAATACTCTTTTCAATGTAGCAAGCAATACCACATGTTCTGTAATGAAGATCTGTTCTTTTAATTGATTACCACCTTGCTAATCAGCGTGCGCTTGTAAGATCTATCAGAAAAGACCTCATCATCTCAAAACCTTTCTTTTATGATTCCCACTGGAAACAAATGCCCTCAGCTATCCTTGCTGCTCTTGAACACATTTTGACATGGTTCAGCTAGCTAATTGCCATTTTAT
The DNA here is from genome assembly GCF_987193195.1 of Phasianus colchicus. Lineage (NCBI taxonomy): Eukaryota > Metazoa > Chordata > Aves > Galliformes > Phasianidae > Phasianus > Phasianus colchicus. The sequence continues at coordinate 78,462,277 of NC_143437.1, forward strand.
TATTTCTTCTGCTTTCAAAAGATAACTTTTGTGATTAAAAAAAAAAAAAAAAAAAACAATCTATTAATATCATAACTGCATTCAGCTAAACATCTGAATGAATCAAAAGCATAACAACTTTATTTAACAAATTATTTATCTCCTATTTTATTTTAATTAACATCCGCTCTTTTGTCCTAATTTAGAGTTTTGATAAACAAATCCTACCAATTCTTTCACACACTTTTTGTATGTGTGTGTGTGTGTGTGTGTGTCTAAAAAGTGGTCTATTATCTTTTACTATTCCAGAGTTTACTCAGCAAGTTTATGAAAAATGAACATTTTCTCTTCTAAAACACTGGAGTAGATTGTTCTTACATATACTAACTTAATGGCATGGACTTAGAAACTGTTTTATAATTTGGTGGTTTGTTTCTTTCTAGCTTTCCATGGTATGGAAACAGGATTTCTTTCTGTTGCCTTTTTTTTTTGAGCAATAACTGAACAACTGAAGTACTCCACCATTTCTTATAGCAGTGGATGAATGCAATTCTGTGGGCTATTTCCCTACAGTATTACTCTAAAGGGCAGTGAGTGATATGGCAGAAGGAGTTACCAAATTCAGGATGTTCTGTTGTCTATAACACTACTGTTACAAGGGGACAGAGATGCCTCTCCCACACAGGTCGCTCACTTATGCTGTAGCTCTAAGTTATGCACAGAAAAATGCAGAATATTTATCAAAAAATTGCCTATAAATAGCATGCTCATTTAATTATATGCATCAAGTACTGTACCAAAATGAAATCCTCCAACAATAAGCCCTCAAGGCTAAATATCAGCATCAAATGCATAACCGTCGGTTACAGATACTGAGATGAAAGCATGTTGCCCTGGGGGAGTATAACAATTACATGCCATGTTAATTACTTTTTTTTATTATTATTATTTTGGAGGAATTAACTGAATCATATTCAGCCAAATTAGATTAGAAATTCTCTACTGTGCTGTGCTATCAGCTGTTATTGAGCCCAGAACCATTTCCCAGCATGAACCTGCTAGTGTAAAATTTTCTTGGACAATCTCAAGGACTTTAATTGAATAGGACTTTAAATACTGTGGGAGTAAACCTTAAAGTATTTCTATCCTAGCTTTCCTGAGAACAAAGTTATGCTTTAGGCCTAATGTATGTATCCTCAGTGTTCACACGCCTTCAATACCTGCAATAAATACTGTGTCTTATCAGAAAGCAAAGAAATAGAAATAAAATCTTCTTAATTTTTGCATTTATTATATGCCTCCACATGCTGAAATTCTGATGATGAGTGGGTGGGACAAAAAGGATTATTGCTACCTTCATTCAAGGATTAATTAAAAGTAGTCCCATGTCATGCTACATGCAGTGCAAGCTGATCTCCAGTGGCTAATTGTCTCAAATGGCATTAAAAAAAAAAAATCTAAAAAGGAAAACTAATAAAGAATAAGGAAGGGGACAGAAGATGGACAGATAAGCAGCAAGAAGAATATCTAATTTTTTTGTTACTGAGCACAGGTTAGATGTGTAACAAGGAAGGAGAGGGGATACCGGTGTGGCAGAGGCCAGGAGAAACATGCAGAAATGGTTCAAGCACATGGAGCAGATAGGGTTAAGTTTTGGCTTCCATTTTGGAGGATGCAGGAGCAGGCTGAAAAACCTGAGACCACTTTTGGGCATTTGCTGTACAGGGGCTATCTTCTTGTGAGAGGGGAGACCAGAGGATGTCCATCACCCCACAGTACCACCCAGATATGCATAGTTGTGAAGTGTGCTGCATCACCCATGACCACAAATCCACCTCATCTAAGGCAGAGCAGCATGGCACCATGAGACATCGAGGGAACAGCATTCACCCATGGAGAGGAAGTAGCATGAGGACTCCCAGAGTATCATCAGTCAGTAATATTTGCACATCATTCGTAACAGGTGGGACAAAACTGGGCATGCTCCTGCTAGGCTAATACAGAACACTACAATCACCTCCATTGTCTCTTAGGTCTATGCATGGCCGTATTCACTACAAACAAGAAAGACTGTGTTTGGGAAACACTTCTTACCCTGAGTTTGGGATTGTAAAATAACTTTGCATTTAGCAAGAGTTACGTGATAGCATCAGCTTTCAGCATGTGCTGTATTGGTCTTACTTGCTTGAAAAACTAGCACAGCCTTACAGACCCTTAACTGAGTCATCTTCCAAAGAACTCCCATGTACAGGAAACACTTTGTTGCTGTTTTCCTCCTCTTAAATCGACTTTACTTTTTATTTATTTGTAACTGTTTTTTTCAGGATCATGTATATAAAAGAGTAACTGTGCGTCAACTGGAACAGCATAAGCCTGGCAGTAGTAAAATCTGACATCTCTCACAAGACAGATCTTCTCACAAGTTTTACTACATAAGGAGAACAGATTCTGCCTGACTCAAAGGTTTTGATATGCACCATAAAATGTGCATGGAGTAACATCTCTCCAGGTGATAACATCTGCTAAAAAAGACTATGTATATCATAGTTCTGCTGGACTAATATTGCATTTGTTTGTACACTATTTAGTCTCTAATCTAGCTTGTTTATCATCTTTCAGTGTTTCCTGTCAGATATTTCTTAACTGACATTGAGAAACAGTCTCAGTGCCTTATGGGTTTTACGTGTTCTGTAAAATAGCAGGGTACTAATCTTCAGAAGGTCAGCACCTCTCTGATTACACTGCAAAAAAAAGGAAGGTATGTATGCCACAAAACCAAGGATACATACAGTTTCTTCCTATCTACTTTTTAAAGAACTAGCAAGATATGCAATTAAATAAGTTCAGAAATTCTTGTTCTTAATTTCTGACTGATATCACTCAGTTTCTCCCTCTTTTCCTTCAGTCTAAGAAAGATGTCCTTAGCAGTCAAGTTTTTCTTGGAGTGTACGAACTGTATGACAAGTAAGCATAGACTTGGCACAAATCTGATTCAAAGTTTTGAATTTGGACAGTGCAAGAAAGCTTACATAAAATTAATCTTCTCTAAGCCTCAGGTCTCCGTTCACTCAAATATACAGTTGTGCCTTTTGATTTTGAAGAACACAGTGCAGAATTGAAGGTTGTTTTTCATGTGTCTGCATTTTTTTAAGTATTTATTTTTGAATGAGATAGAACAGCTTTTTGTTGTTGTTGTTGTTCACAAACAAAAATATCATGGACAGGAAGGCAATGGTTAGTTCTGTTTTCCAGTGAAATGAAAACATAAAATCCATTTGTAAGCATTGCTAAGCCAATGGCAGTTGCAGATCTGCTAGAAACAAGCAAACAGGAAACCCTGCAGATTCAACTTCAGCTTTCTGCACACTTTGAACTCTAGCACACCATCACTTGTTTACCAGATATCATTGGTTTTGAAAGACCCAGCTTATAAAGATTGGAACAATCATATTCATGAGTATATATAATTTAACAGCAAATTCTAAAAACTGACAGATATTCTTCATGAAGTTACGCAACACCTAGTTCATTTATAATGTGTTTTAAGTCTGATTGCAATTTGGCCTTGAACAGCAAACCCATCAGAGTTGTTAAAACTGAGAGTTTACATAAGACAACACTCACTAGTGGATAGATATTAATAGCTGATCAATAAGTTAGGATGTACCTTGGCCCATGTTTAGAAAAATAAGAGAAACTTGCGGTTATATCCAGTGACCAGTTCAGGTGCAAACCCTTTTGTCAGAAGTAAACAATGAGGAAAAAAGTGTTCTCTCAAGTATTACTGATAATTTAGTTTCACTTGGTACTGTTGGAAGACTATAATGATTTCAGACTGTGTTCATTCTGTTCTAGCTCCTGCTGAGACAGAGGAATGCTCATTTCTACCTGTGCCAGCAGTGTGATCTTCCTGATTGTTTGAAAAACTGCTATGATCATTATGATCATTAATGCTATTATCAGAATGATCATTACTGGGCAAGCCTAAACTTGACTTGTCAAGGAGAGACTAAATCAACTGGGGCTGTTTAGTCTGGGGAAAAGGAGGCTGAGGGGAGGCATTATTGCTCTTTTCAAATACCTGAAAGGTGACTGCAGAGAGAGGGATTGGTCTCTTCTCTCTGGTGACAGGTGACAGGATGAGAGGAAATGGCCTCAAGTTGCACCAGGGCAAGTTTAGGTTGGATATCAGGAAAAACTTCTTTACAGAAAGTGTTGTTAAGCACTGGAATAGGCTCCCCACGGAGGTGGTTGAGTCACCATCCCTGGATGTGTTTGAGGTGTGTTTAAAAACCATTTGGATGTGGTGCTCAGGGACATGGTTTAGCGGAGGGTAATACTCTAATAAGAGTTAGGGTTGAACATGATGATCTTGAAGGTCTTTTCCAACCAGAGCAATTCTATGATTCTATGACTCAGATGGACAGTCTTCGAGGAACACATTGCTTCTGTGACATTTTACATTTGTGTGAAGTCTTTCTAAAAAAAATTTAAGACCCAGTCACATGTTAAGTTTATCCCAATTATATATGCTTTCCCTATATCTTGTAATACATCAGTTGGCTATAATAACACTTTTGTTTTTTTTTATTTGTGTAGTGATTAGTTTCCCATCAGGTTACTCCTGGTAACCAGTTTGTTTATTAGTTCTGGGGCAGAAAAAGCAATAAAATTCACTGTCCATTGGAGGAGAGGTGAAAAGCTGCCCTCCTCAACAATTTTAACATTGGATTAATCCCGATATGAAACCTCTCAGAGTGTACTTGCTTGGCCCATGTTAGCAGCTGTCTTAACTCAGACCACCATGGCGATTTGTTTCCTGACTCAAAAACTTTGCTGGAAAACAGTGGCTTCAGACTTCAGTGTGAACAAGCTATTGGGTTATTTTGTACACGACCTTTCCTGTCAGGAGCAAAGAGAAACACAGAGCTGGCCCATGGGACCAGTTTTCACAGATTATGTAAAATAGCCTTCTCCAAGGGTGGAGACTCTTTTTTTTCACCTCCATACACCTCCTATAATTTCAATAATTCCAAAGAACTGAACTTTTTAAAAAAATGCTCTTGTAAGCAGGCAAAGTTTACTTTTCATTTCTGATGTGAGTTTGGAGGATTTTATTACTGTTATTCTGTTATTTAACATTTTTTCCACTCAATTTGTAATGGTGGGGTGCAGAATGACATCAGAGTGTCAGTTATCTAAAACATTGATTTTAGATATACGGATGTTACCTTTTTTTAAAGCAGATTGAATCAAAGCATTCTTTTATCTTGGAAAATTTTCTGAATTCAAAATATTATACTTAGGAATTTCTACCATTTTGTACTGGAATAGGCACATTTTATTATTTTTATTTATATTATTTTATTTTTTTCTGTCATATCCCTTGACACCTAAACTGCCCAGTGCCTTATGCTACAAAAATGTTTCTCAAGTATGGCTGTTCTTTGGATGTCCCTAATCTTTAGAAGGAAACAATGCTATGCTTCAGGTTTTCCAGTAAGACATCCCCTTGCACTGCATGAAAAAGCAAGATGTTTTAGTGTGCAGGGATAAGACATGATGTCTGGAAGTCACACTCACTTTCCCTGGCCATGACTACAAGGCTTCACTCCTCCTTACATCATAATACATTTCAGAATCCAGAAAAAGGGACTAATGGTGGAAATGTTTTCTGTAAAGCAAACAAGCAAGCAGGGAAGACCTTTGAGATAGTCTGGTAAGAATGTGGCTACAAAGAAGAGAATTTTATTATTATCTGCATTACCAGTTGGGCTCCACAACTGTACAGAGACTGCAGTAATCACTTCCTTCCTTTTTATTTCAAAAGAAAGAGAATAGGGCTGTTTTAAATGCCAGTGATATGGAGAGCATACGCCTGCATTCTTGTTTGTCTAGAAGGCCATGTTTCTCACATTAAAATTTATGAAACCAAATTCCAAATAATCATGTCAACAGAGTGGATTCTGTGGGGCACCAGCAAGGAATGCACAGTGCTCCATTATCCTGGCCTTGTATCTGCATTCTTCTGCCATACCCTCTTCGAATAAGACACTTCCCTTCATTTTGTTCTTTGCAGAAATTAGAATTGAAAAATACACTTAGAAAAAAGAAACTACTCTCTGGATTTTACGGTTATTTAAAATCTTATTAAAAATAGATATATTTGTATATTTATGTATTTTGGGGGGTGATATTATTGGCCAGTCTATTTTTCTTCTTAGTAAAACTCTCCCTTCTCCAGACCAAATATATGAAATTGATAGAGAACAGCTGCAATTCAGTCTGCTGGAGTTTTATAACATGTTATCAAACCCTTTGAACACAGCTGGTAAACAGACGTTCATCTGAGCATGCATGCCAGCAGCTTTTTGTATTGTAAAGGTAAGATAATCATTTGGATAAAAGTCTTAAAACAGTACTGCATCAGAAGACTTACGCATAGAGTCTGTATGTTCTGTAGACAGGAGGTTCAACCAAAGGTGGATATTCACACTTCGGACGGGAGATCTGAGGCAAAAGTAATGCCAGCTTCCTCAAAGGGATTTACCTGGAATTATTGAGCTTCAGCAATAAATCTTGGAGCAAATTTTCTGAGTGATTTTTTTTTTTAAGATGTATTTTGAAAAAGACAGTGGTGTGTTGCCAGGATATTACTAAGTAAGGCATTGTGTGATGGCCCTGAATCTCTGAGTGCCTCAGCAGAGGTGATCAGCTGACAGATGTGTTAATCTTGGTTTATATACTTGCCTATCCCCTGTGGCTTTGTACTATGTGCAAGTAGAACAGGGGTCTGCATGGTGGGTGACACTGATATTCCTAGTTGGCTTCTGGAAACACGTTATCTCCTTTCTATTTGAAGCAGAGATGTGTTGAATATGCTGCTGAAATGGTGGGGCAGCTTTGTTCTGCCCAAGGACTTTCTTGCTCTCAACCTACTGAGAAACTACAGCTTTGCTGGCAGCTACTTAGACTGCTTCCAACAAAAATAATGTGGCTGTCCTTTATAGTCAAAGAGCAGAAACAACAGGGAGCTCTAGCAAGCTCCTAGAGACGACTGTTTTCTCATGGGCACCACCCAAAAGTAAGAGAATCACTATGTTGTGAACTTTGACAAGTCTCTTAAGCTGAAGAAGTGCAGATCCCTTAGCAGAAAAGCAAATATAGCAAAAAGGTGTATTGCATTGTCAGATGCATTTAACACCTGTGAAAAACCCTGTTGTTTTGTTGCTGTGTTGTAAATGTTATATGACAAGGCTGCAAAATGACTTAAACAATGACGTGATTAATCTAATGCATTTTCCAAGGTGGTAAACCAGAGAGGAAAGTGTGCATCACATAAGACTTCTTGCTGGGACATCTGGCTTTCAAACAGACAAAAATAGGTGCTATCTGATGACTGTTCAGTAGGCTGCCTGATGTTATTCGATTCCTAGTCGATTATCAGGCAGGTCAAAATGTCTACAGCCAGCACTATCATCAGACTCTTATCTTCTAAGGCAAGATTAGGACTGCAAATATTGGCATAAAAACATATGAAGTACCACTAGGACATACCTTTTGTATTCAGCCTGCTCTGGCTACTGTTTGAGTGCATAATTTACATTGATCAGCCAGTTCTGCATCTCAAGATGGCAAATGCAATCCTTCCTCTTTCTCAACCATTTGGAGTATGTCAGTTGTATCTGCTGCAAAGCAACACCTTAGAGAAGATTCTAAGTTTATTTCTGAATGGATGCATGGCTAGATAGTTTGGGTTACACTGCACAGATTTTAATTTGGCATAAAATAAGTTTTCATTTCACTTCTCAATAGGAAATAAGTTTTCTATGCAACTGGCAGGTTTTCAGATATTTTTCCATTTTTCAGAAGCTGTAGTTCTTGCTGGAAATTTACTGTTGAGAAATCTTCAGCATAAAGGGAAAACACAAGAAAATCTAGAATAGTCAGTAAATATACAGTGAAAGCTTCAATAACGCAGCAAAGCAGCGTTTTGAGTCACATTTGAGTCATTTTTACTTGAGTCAGACTCACTCATGATCAAAATCTAAAATCTAGTGCGAGATCCAGTTGCTAGGAGGTACTTATCTTTCAAAGAAAAGCTTAAAGGTCTTAACAGACTCTAATCTTCCTGCACATTAAAATTCCAGGAAAATATTAATAATATGAAAGGGTGGAAATTCAGATTAATCCACTACATCAATCTAATAGCCTAGGAATCAGAAATGAAGAGATAAAACTGTTTTGATTATGTTCAGATAAGCCATTTTTTACTGCTGTAAACTAGGGATAAATAAATAATAAAATTTAAAAGAAAACAGCGGGAGAAACTGTAAGCAGTAGGAAGCTGTAAACTCAGTAGTGGGCACAACAGGAGGAAGGCTGGAAGAACTTAACAGATTAGAGAAAGAAACAGAATACCATTTACATAATATATCATGCTGATTGTATAAAAGCAATAACATTGTCCTTTGTCCTGCTGGCAATATTATACTGAACATAAGGCAAGCAAAGCTTTTCTTCCGTCTAAATATGAATTGCTCATTGTTCTTGTAAATGAATAATGTCTATGACCAGATTGTGGTGAGCTATCAACACTGTGTCAGATCATAATCGTATTTACTAAGGGATGAATAAGAATTGCCTTTAGCCCCTCAGAAGTGTTACATACATCCAGTAACAATGGCAATGCTGTGCCAGAATAAATTACTTCTGGAAATGTGCAAAGTCTGTAAGGGCTATATTTTGCTGGTTTATATGTCACACAAAACAATCAGGATTAGGGCCTGCAGTCAGGTAGGGATTTTTCCTATGGCTTAGAATGTCACTAACAACCAATGATTCATTGTATTTGCATATGCAAAAGGCTCAAATATATTCCAGGGTTTTTTACGGTTAAAATGTGTGTCTCGTCAAATTGATTCAGGTATAAACATGCTGCAAGCAATGTGCAAATATCTTCTTTATTTCCTGAGTATCTTAATCTGTTGTTGGTAGTTTTTTGTTTTGTTTTGTTTTGTTTTTTTCTTTTAAGTTTATATTTAATCCGATCTTCTGCGTATCTTTCACCAATTGATAAAGACAATCATTTCCGTTGGCAGCCTAAAGCTTTTCGGGTAGCGCAACAGTCATCTAAACTCTACCTTCATCTGACATACCTGTTGATACAATATGCAGAAAGATAAGGCTGCTACCAAGAGCTACAGGGCTCACAGAAAGCACGTACTCAGAGAATATATTATTCTCTGATATATATTTAATTAATAATTAAAATGAGTGGGAGGCAAAGGCAGTGAAATACACAGATAGCAAAATACATATTTTTTTTAAAGGCGTCTTATAGACACGTTATAGAATAAGAAGTTGCGTGTTGCTCTCAAGCTAGAGAATCATTTTAAAAGCAGGTTAGCAGTGAATAGTTATTATTTCCAGTGAAATCAATGCTAAGTTTGTCTGATTTGAATTTGTGATCTTACAGAGAAGTAAATGATACAACAGACATGAGAAACCCTAGATTTACAAATTAAGTTGAGAAAGATTGAGAATACTCAGCCATGTGGGTAAGGAAGGGTGCTGAGAAGTGATTTCAGGGTAATGGTTGGAGTCTGAAGGAACCTCCCTGATGTTCTACAGAAAAGTGGAAACCTGCCTTTTCTTCATGACCTTGGTTTTCATCACATCCTTTATCTCCCCATATCAAAACTCATACAGACTCTTTTATAATACCTATTTTGCATTGGTTTGTATGGTTATCTTATCTTAACTCATCCTGGACAAAAGTCTGCCAGCATGATACGCAAAGCTTAAAATTATAAAGAAATAATTTATTGGTTAACACACAAAAATAGCATCTATAAGATTTAGTGTGCTATTAGGTGAATCATTACTGTGCTCACCACCCCTAATAAATCTCCTGAAGAGTCTTTGATGCCAATCAAGCATCAGATGGGAAGCCTCCAGGGCTCCCTGTGATGGTTTTGAGTGTTGCTAGATTGTCATCTTTTGGCACCAAGGATACTGACAGTTTAATTCAGTGTCTGAGCAGCCCCTGACTAAGCCCTTACTAGATTAGCCATCTTTTCTCTGCAGCAATTTTACGTCTTTCTCTTGAATCCTCAAGTTTTTAAAGTGCATCTGTACTTTTCTTCCCTTTCTTATCTTTCTTCTGACTTCCTCAAAGCTCTTTCTAAGCAGTCTGATTGATTATTATGCAACTGAGCCACATGCCCATCACAGTTCCTAAATCCACAGCATCGTCTAGAGAGTAATACTTAAATAGGTGCTGCAGATCCCTGTTGTCAACATGGCACCTGATCTGAGGACCATGTGTTAGCATATACACTATGTGCTGTTGTGCTGTCAGCAGAACAGAGACAAGACAGAGAGAGATGTTTCAAAATAAAGCTCCCGTATTCCTGATCTTCCTCAGAAGGTCATCAGCCTTGGTAGCTCTCTTATTTCATGCAGGCTTACAATGTTCCCTGATACTTCATCTTCCTAAATGTCCTGATACAAAGCATGCTCTGAAAAACATAAATGGGAGATGAGAAACACTAAAAACAAATATTGGATGGAAAATTGAAAGATAACATGCTTGACAAAAAATTTGCTGTTAAGGATGTGTTCACTATCCCCTTAAGTGTAACGTTATAAGCACTGAAGTGGAGAATGCAATGTACTGGTGACCTGCTTAATCATGACTCTCTGGTTGGCAATTACAGAACATACGGATCAGTCTAGAAGGAGAGGAGATCAGATCTGAAACGCTTATGCAAATGCCTATGCAAAAGACAAGTTTTTGAACTGAAAACATCCCTTTTTTTGTTCACGCCATTCCTTATTCTAGCAGCAGGCTGAAGGATTTGTGTTGACATTCATCTGAGTTATGTGATTATTTTGGTGGTGTCTCCGTCATTTCTGTCCTTTACTAATCACATCTGATTCTGGGATGGAAATTATAAATATTGTCACTTCATTTGTTTCATACATATTCCTAGGTATATACTTTCTTAATTACTTGTTATACCTAAACTATTTTTAGATCGAGGACTTAGAAATCTTTGAAAAATGCAATTCTCTAATAATACACATGAAGATCCTTGCATATGGCCAGCTTGAGTGGTATATGCAGTCACAGAAAAATCTGTGTTACTAAATGCAGAGTTCAAACTTCAGTAACAGAATGGTTGGGAAAACACCTCTTATGTTACAGCAGGAACTCTGTGATTTTTATGCTGAATTTTCTATTAGTGTGTGAAAAATTCTGTAGGAAGAGTCATTGCTTGCCTGTCATACACCTCACCCATGGCACAGCTAAAACATGACTCAAAGAGAAAGAGTTTCACATGAAATCTGCAAATCCCAGTGGTGGCTAACAGCTCTGTATTCCTAGTCAATGCCTTTGACATACTGCACAATACTGCAGTTTTCTTCATGACATTGGGAGGGGAAATAAAATAGAATTATCAGTTTGCTGTATCATTCAGTTTTTCAAAATAGTCTGATAATCTGCCTTTGGAGTCAATGCTTTTACACAGGTGAATTATTTAAATATTTTACTGTGTTACAGTGCTCTGCATTCATTACTGACATAATTAAGAATGGTGCCTGTCTAATAGGAAAAGCAGATTTTAATCAGTGTTTTCTGCCAGGGCATCTGGAGAATTTTCACTTGCCTGGTTTTTAGTTTCAAGGAGAATAGATACAAAGAAGTGGTTTGCCAGAGAAATGTTCAGTTCTATGAACGTATTTTGTCTTTGAGACCTTCAGCAGTTTGTGCAGTGAAAAGTGATGAGAGAAACAGGTTTTAAAATCAGCTGTCCAATATGGAGACTAAGGGTTTTCTTGGTTGTGGAGCCAGCAAATACACATTTGCCAAAGACTTTTGAAATCATTTGGGGAGGCATCTCTTCTACCAAGGAGTGCCTCTAACAGAGGAAAGACAGAGACCTGACACAGCACTGTAATGTTAATTTGAAACACTGTACTGGTTGGTGGAAAAAGAAAAGGGATCTCAATATTTTTGCGTTGAAATACACAATACTTAGGCCATATGAGCAACTTGGAGGAGCAGTAATTTTTGACTGGAGAAGCAGTAATTTTTGACTGGGCACTTGAGTTTTGTGTCTCAAATCACTTAAACAAGAAAAGACTGTTTGCACTGCCTAGTTCAGACTGCAGCGTAGCCTGTTAAAGGGAGGACATCTTGGATTAATGAGGCACTGAAATTGTGTGTGTGTATTTGTATCTCTTCCTCTGAGACCTTTAATAAGCAAATAACAGCTGCACTCCAATTCTGTAGTCCTGCCCAATTATCAGATCTGTCATCAGCATCCCAGAGAGCACAGGTTAGGTGACTGTGTTTGTGGCTGATAAAGCCATTGCAGGACCTTACCTTAAATGACCAATATTTTTCAGAAAAAAAATATAGACAGTTAATACAGAGAGATAGTATAGAATGGGACCAGGCATTTTATTACTCCTAATCATGTTTTTATTTCTCTGAGGGTTGCTGTGAGGATTGTTGTTGTATGAACTATGTTATTTTTTGCATCATTGAAAAGATAGCCAAACCCTGCATTCATGGCATGTATAGCTTTTTGTCTATAGCACATCAATCCTTAAAGGTGTGCTGTTTGGAGGCTGCATCTGTATGCCCACTGGACAAAGTTAGCAGGGCAGCCTGGCACACAACAGACACTACCCATTCCCCGCACGGAGCTGAGGATAAATGGTACAATAAGGTAAGCTTAAGCGAGTGGTCAGAGTGATTCACCAACAGGATTAGCAAAACAGAAAAACCCATGATCTTCCACAGGCTTTGTTTTCCATGGAGCTGGGAATGCATTTTTTCCAACAGGCAGCCACAAACAATGCAAATTAACATGATTAATTCAGTCTGAGGCATAGCCTCACTGCTACCTGCAGTCAGTGAGGTCTGTCTATCAGTCACACCCCATTTCCAATGTTTTTGACTGCCTGAAGTTTAGAAGATCAGGGGTTGCAGGAAGAAGTTTGGACTGTGCTGATGGCCATTAAAACACCCCTGCCAGTGAAGAGGTTTCTTTTTCTAGCTCAACATAATTTTCCTCTATGTGATTTTTAAGTTCTTGTGCCAAATTCAGGCAGGGCTGGCAGAGGAAGAGCAGTTTTGACAGTAACTGAGTTTCATGCAGAAGATTGTCTGGGTGGAGAGAGGGAACACTATTAAGACCGTCACTGCATATGAGATGAACATTTCCATATCTCAACCAGCAGACAATCCAGTAGCTGCATCCTGGTCCACAAGAAAGAATCTTCATTGGCCTGCTGCAGAAAAAACACTTTTCATTCATTTCCAGAACTATGTCTTTGAATAGAACAAAGAGACACCAGTCATAAGTTACATGGAGATGACAGAGCAGGCAGACAAATCTACTATACAATTATAGTTCTTTGGAGAAGTCACATACATCTGTGTGATCCATGACAGAAATCCAGTCAAAAAGATTTAAATACTGTTTACTGATTACTGCTGGGAGTCCAAAATATTTTCAGTATCTGTTTGAGAGCCTAATATCAGACCTGCAAGGTGGATGTCTACATTATTTAAAACTTGTGTTTTCAGAGAGCTGGTAAATAACTAACATCTATACTGATCCTCCACAGTAGCCTTGTGTCCCTTTTTATAATGGGATCTACCTTTCCAGAAGAGACCTCAAGTGGGGAGAAACACCTGAAACACTTTTAAATGTTTGATAATCTTTTTGCATGGTACATAGAATCGAGTTAGATTCTAAAACAGTCCAGTTTTAGAAGAGAGTGGGAAAGTTTTAGGAGAGTGGGAAAGAAGGAGTGTGGGGGGAAGTAAAGAAAAATAATGTGCCAAAGAACAGCTCATTCTCAAAAGCCATGCATATATATGTATATAAGTTTGGGCTAGATGATCTTCAGAGGTCCCTTTCAACACCTACGATTCTGTGACTCCACATGAAAGATATACATTGTCTGTACACTTACGCAGTGTTAGCCATGTCCCACCCATTCAACCTCCCCTTAGAGAGGTGCTTGGGTTGCTATTCACCTTCTGTGCTTGTCTCTCACAGTAACTGAAATGGCAGTCAGATGACTGAGACCCACAGCAGAAAACAGAGCATGAAGAGGAAGCAAAAGCCAAGGCAAAAGGCAACATGTAGAGACCTTGGCCAGATGGGAATGCTGGATTTCCAAGCAAACCTTACACAACTGGGGAAACAATGGGAAAAAGAACTGCATCTGTATTCAGAGCTTACAGATTTAATCACTATTAGAGATTGAAAAAGAACAAGACAAATATTGCTTTCACTACTGGGAGGTAGATGAGAGGTAAAAATTGAATGAGGCACAATTGCCAGAAATAATGTCAAAAACATTGGACCAACTGATAAGTTAATTTCATGTGGACTGTGACCCAAGAAAAACTAAGAATTAAAATGAGACTGTTTTTCTATACCTATGGACAAAAACCAAAGGGAGAACCAAAGCACATTTCAGAGAAGAGAACTCTGGTATTTACATGTAAGCTTGGAAGGATTTTGAAATTCCCTAGCTGAAGAACAGGATTTTTTTTTTATTTTTTTATTTTTTTTTGTACTTGTGATTTCAGCATGCAAGAATTATTCTTAAGGAAAACAGATACAGTCTCCAGAAATGCTTTTTAAAAGCAGGGATAGATGAATATCTGGGGAAAGGATTAAAACTGTGGCAGGTTCTTGAGCAAAGAAGATAACTAACACTATAAGAAATGTAGGAATACAACTAAAAGCTGTACAATATATACCCTAAATACAACCTTACCTTTCCACTGCAGTAATTGGTTGCAAACTGCATGAAAAAAAAAAAAAAAAAAAAAAAATACTGAGTGCATATGCAGCAGTGCAAAGTGTCTGGAAGTGAAAAGCTTATTAGACACTTTCTTATGACAACTAGGAAGAAGACAATACATGTAGGACGTAACAGCATCTGACAAAATTGAAAGCACATGCAATCTGATGTGAAGAGGACTAGAGGCTCTCTCTGCTGCCACTGGAGCAGGCGGCTTTGTTAGGTTTGAAGCTGGCAGGTGGATACCTGGTGTTCTATCTTCCTTATGTTTCCCTCCTTATTGTGGCCTCCTCAGAGCAACAATGAAAACAAGACCTGTTTCTTTGTTGTTGCTTTTTTATTCCCCAAGCCTTTCTACTCACAAATATGTTTACTCTTTGTAGTCATTTATCCAAAACGGTCATGTTTGGTAGATATTTTTCCTCTCAGATGTACTGGTGCAAAACTTAGCAGAATCAATGAACAAAACCAGGCTACAGTATGATTTGGTATCATTTTTAATATGACATTTCTTCAGAGTCAGTTAAGGACGGGTGTGGGATTGTTCTTACATTCAAACTCATCTCAAGTGCACACAGTTGACACAAAAACACTCGTCCACCTCTAGTCACAGTAAATCTTTTCTGATTAGCTCAACAGTGCCAAGCCTCAGGCCTCATCGTCATAATGCAATTGCCTTTGAGTTTAATTTTCAGCATTCTAAAATGTAGCCTGGTTCTGGGTTACATCCTCACAGATTTCAGATTTTCAAACTGTTCCCAGAAAGCAACCTAAATGTCACCATTCTGGTGTTAAAAAGACTGGTGTAGCTCACATGTTTATGCAGTATATGACTGGGTTATACCAGCTGGCCTTAGGAGCTGAGAATGATTTGTCACTGCTTGGTTTTCTGTGAAGTTATAGCTGAAGAGACCAATCACAGTGATGTAACATGTTGGTATCAGGCCCTGCAGATCAGCCTCAGCTGAGCTGGCCCTCTTCAGCTGGAGACATTCCCAAAGTGGGTATCAAACTCTCTGTGGAAGCTCTGGACTGAGCAGCAGCTAGGAGCACAAGCTCTTAAAATAGCAGTATCCAGGGAGTTGTGGAGGTCAGCATACCTGGATCAGCTTTTCACCCCAGTGTGAATTGCAGGGACAGAAAAGAAAATGAACAGCAGTAATGTGCTATCATCACTTGTTAAACTTTTGGGCCTCCAATTTTTCTTGAAAAGTGACCACCACCTTTGACCTTGTCTTGATGAAATGGAGATGCATAGTCAGGGAACCCCTACATAGTAGTTGTACCGCTGATTACATCCTTCTCAAGCTATGGCTCAGCCAAAGTGTACCATTTCTGAAACAGAAAACAAATTTCTATATGAAATAAGATGTTTCTTCTGACTGCTGCAGATCAGCAATCAGCTTGGTGAATTTCAGACCACTAAACCCAGTTCACCCAAAACTTACAGCACTCTGCTATTTTCTTTTCAACTTTCCCCTCTAGCCTTCTCCAAAACTGGTCCCAGTGTTTTGCAAGCAAGAATGTTACGCACTTCAAAACAATTGTTTATACTGCTAGCTCAATATGTTTCAGTGTGTCATTAAATCTCTGGAATCAAAGAATTAAGATTTGTGAGCAACAATTTATCTCACAACAAAACCTGTTGGGTGTGTGTGGCACTGTTCACCAGATGCTGTTTCTGTGGAGTTAAGAAACTTGCTGTTTGCAAAGGATGTGTTTTTAGTTGTTAGGGAAGTTATATGCAGTTGGCCACATATGAGAAGGTCTTTTAAACTCATTGTCTCTGCTTATAATGGCAGTTGTAAAGAAAGGTTTCTTTTGGCATGGAAATTTATCCAGCAGGCATTTGCAAAGACTATCTATTCATATACTTTTATGTCTCTGCTGAATACATTCTGAGTCAAAGAAATATTTGAAAAATTGAGCTGATATGTTAGGACCTATTTTCAGACAATAGAAGCACAAAACTTTCTGGAGAAGAATAGCATTTGATGGTATTTAAAGTTTATGCTATACACTGAAATGCTATTAATTAGTTTAATTGAGTGCATATTTCAGGGCATGAGTGAAGCTCCTAAGAAAAAAAAATGTCATTCTCTTCCTATTTTGGCAGCTGCCTTCCGTTTCTCGTATTGGAAGTAAGTAGTACTATGCATAGGAAGAAGCAACAGTAATTCTGGAAAAGTAACACTTGTCAGTTCTAAATTCATTCACTTCCTCCATCATTAATTAAACAGTATCCATTCACCTCTGTTGCACTTCCCATAAATCTGGCCTGAAGACTCCGGCCCAGAATCACAACATAACACACTGTAATTGTTAATAACTGTGTTGTCCTCCACAGGGGATCTGATTCTTGTCCATTCTTCTTTTGAAAGCTCTCAAGTTAATCCTGCAGCCCACCCAGAGGATTTTGGCCTCTGTACAGGCAATGGAGCTGATGCTAGGAATTCCTTAGTTCCTCACATACAAGTTCTCTCACAGTTTTCACAACTTTAGGAGGTGCAAGGGAGTTAATCTGGATAAATAATACCCTGTTTTGGCAGAAAACCAAGTTATTTTTGCGGAGTATGCTGTTTATTTTGATGTATGGTTTAGGTAACATCTCAAAATTCTTAACAGCGTTTTCAGTTTCTGGGGAAAATTTATAATGGTAGAATAAAATGTTTAAACTTAGGGGAAGGGTAAATTATATATTTCAGGTTTCTGTTGTATCATCTATTAAGTACAAAATAGAAAGGATTGGGCAAATATAATTATCTTGACTGTAAATAGTGTGATCTGTAATTGTGTTATTAGCTAATTCCTCTGTAAAATATCAGCACTTTCAATGAGGGCATACAGTGACTCTTTTATTTTACTTTCAGTTCTGGAAATAAGGCAGTTTGTCTCTCTAAAAAAGTTTATTTGATGGAAAATTCTGCTTCTTGCATCTGGATTAACAGGTAAACCTACATAATACATATTTAATGGGAGGGTGGTTGGACTAGATGAGCTTGCAAGTTGCTTCCAATCTTGTAATTCTATAATTCTATGATATTATATCAGCTGACATTTGAAAAACATACGGCACAGTAACGAAGCCTGAAAGTATCCTCATCCTTTCCTCCAGATTCTAAAATCTTGGCAGAAAATCAAAGTGTTCAGGATTTACAGAGAAACATTTGTGGAGGTCTGGTAGCGTTCTTCTTTAATTTTGTTTTCTTTTAATGTCGTTATAGAACCAATTCACAGGCTACAGAAGAGCTTGTTATTTTACTTTGCTGTCAAAGTCTAAGTAATCGTCTCACTTCTAGCAAACACGTATAATTTAGTAATTGAGATCCAAAACATTATTTAATTTTTCTAATAAAAATTTGTTTCTAACGATGTAAGCCAAGGAGCTATTCAGTTGTTAATGTTGACTAGCTACTACTGGAGGTTATAAAGAGGAAATCCTGTATTAATTCTTATCCTACTTTTAACTTTCCACTTCCATTCACAAAAAAAGCATGACAAAGAATTATAGAAAAGAAAATGAATGTTAGTACAAAACAGTAAATTTTTAAAAATTTTGACAAAAAAAAAGGGGGGGGGGGAGGAGAGCAGGGAAAGAAGATGGATGATAATTAAATGTGGTATGTAACAATAGATTTGGAAGGGAGAAAATGTGGGAGACAGTAAGGTGGATTGCGAACTGACTGGCAGAGCTCAAAGAGTTGTGATCAGTGGCAGAGTCTGGTTGGAGGTCTGTAGGTCACAGTGTTCCCTAGGGGTCAATGATTGATCCAGTCATGTTCAACATCTTCATCAGTGACCTGAATGAAAGAATAGAGTACATTCTTATCAAGTTTGCTGATGATGTGCATCTGGGTGGAGTAGCTGATATACCAGAAGGCTGTGCTGCCATTCAACAAGACCTGGACAAGCTGTAGAGTTGGGTGGAGAGAAACCTGATGAGGCTCAACAAGGGGAACTGCAGAGTCTTACACCTGGAGAGAAGTAACTGTATGCATCAGTGCAGGTTAGAGGGTGACCTGTTATGAGGAGCTCTGAGGAGAAGAACCTGGGTGTCCTAGAGGACAACAGGTTGGATACAAGCCAGCAGTGTGCTCTTGTGGCCAAGAAGGCCAATGGTATCCTGGGATTCATTAAAAAGATCTTGGCCAGAAGGTCAACAGGGTGATTCTCCTCTACTCTGCTCTAGTAAGACTTTATCTGGAGCGCTGTATGCATTTCTGGGTTCCTCAGTTCAAGACAGGAAATTTCTGAAGAGAGTCCAGCAGAGGGTTACAAAGATGGTGAGAGACCTGGAGCATCTCCCTTATGTGCAAAAGCAGAGATCTGGGACTGTTCAGCCTGAAGAATAGATGAGTGAGAGAGGAATTTTATCAATGCTTATAAGTATCTAAAGAGCAGGAATCAAGTGGATGGGGCCAGGCTCTTTTCAGTGGAGCTCAATGACCTGAAGAAGGAGAAATGGGCTGAAACTGGAACATAGAAAGTACCACCTGAACATCAGGAAAATGTTCTTTACTGTGAGGGTGAGAGAGCTGTGGAACAGGATGCACAGAGAGATTGTGCAGCCTCCTTCTCTGGAGGGATTCAAAACCTACTTGGACACTTTCCTGTATAACCTACTGTACGGAATCTTCTTTAGCAGGATGTTGAACTAGATGACCTTCAGAGGTCCCTTCCAATCCCTGCAATTCTGTGACTCTACATGACGAGTATGTTGAGGGAGGTGATTCTGCCCCTCTGCTCTGCTCTCATGAGATCCAACCTGGTGTACTGCACCCAGTTCTGGGGCCCCCAGCACAAGAAGGACATTGAGCTTTTGGAGGACCAGAAGAAGGCCATGACAATAATCAGACGGCTGGAGCACCTCCCTTATGAGGACCATCTTATGAGGACAGACTGAGAGAGCTGGGGCTCTCAGCCTAGAGAAGAGAAGGCTTCAGAGGCACCATACAGCAGCTTTCCAACACCTGAAGGGGATCTGCAGGACGCTGGGATGGGACATTTTATAAGGACGTGTAGCAACAGGATGAGGAAATTTTATTTTAAACTGGAAAAGGGTAGACTTAGACTAGATATTAGGAAGAAATTCTTTACAGTGAGGGTGGTGAGATGCTGGAACAGGTTGCCCAGTGAGGTTGTGAATGCCCCCTCCCTGAAGACATTCAAGGCTAGACTGGATGCTTTCTTCATAAATGTGATGCGTAATACTTTCTTGAGTGGAATTCATTACTCTTGCAGGATCCATAACTTTGATAAATATTAAAACCAGTGTGGAACATTATACCTACATCCAGACTGCTGAATGCAAAACCCAGACACTTTCACGGAAAGCAGGGATATTTTTATCTTCCATAATGCTTTTTTGTTCCTGCATTACAAACACTCTGAAGAATTTTACATGTTCCAAATTGTTGGAGTTTCCCTTTTCATTTATTGATTGTTTATGGATTTTATTTCAGTTCATTATTTTGTTTTAATGCAGTAGTTCTTCTGCAATAAATTTCTTCAATTTTCAGGCAGAGCTGAGAAGAATCCAATGAGAATCTTGGTCAGAATGTTTTATTTCTATGTATGCATATTAATTGTAGGATATTTCTCTGTTTTTCTTGAATATATTCAATGTCGGTACACACTGGCTTTGGGTTGTTACCAACCCCATCACCTTTCAAAAGAAAGCAGTATTTGTTTGTCAATTGAACTAGACCAAGCTGAGGATGACCTAAACTAAGTAGAAAATATGTTTTAAAAGGAGGTTCCCACTAGAAGAAATACATACAGAGAGAGAGAGAGAGAGAGAGAGAGATTAGAGAAGACAAAATACATCCTGTCTATAACCAGGGTTAAAAATAATATTCAGAGCAGCAAACAAATGGCTTCTAAAATGTACAGTAGATGTACAAAATGTACTCAAGGCTATTGAAAGTTTTAAAACTACAAAGAAAATTATAAATACAATGTGAGAATTCCCTTATTGTAAAATAAGGAGAAATTACATATATACCAAATATATAATATGTTAGAACAATATCCAGCTTGCATACTTACTGGTTGAGTAGGACCTAGACACTGGCTCAGTTACCAGTTTACTGTTGTCTAGATAATTGAACGTTAGTGCACTCCTTTGCACAGTTTGGGTATGAAGACTCTTCCAAGAGTATGAACACTCTTCCAAACAATACCTCAGTGAACTGGAAGTGAACCAGACCAGAAAGTCTTCTCGTTTTGTAACCAAACCCTATAAAGATACAAAGTTTTGTTTATACAGGAAGCAATTAGTCTCAATGTTACTCTCAGGGCTTTAGAGTGAGATTTACCCTTATTTACAAAAAAAGACTTAATCTGGGATTTGTCCATGTTAATTAAGGAGGGAATACAATTACCAGTGTATGCTGAAAAGTCTACCATTAAGTACCAGTGTATGCTAGTAAAGCTAAACAGATTCATTAGTGAAAACATCTTTCTTCGAGAAAGCAACAGTATAATTAACTTAAAAGTAAAACTGTTGAAAAGAAGCTTCACAAAGTGATAAAGTTTGACAAACTAGAACAATAATAATGATGTTATTCTATAAAGTTAGTGTGCATGTATTAAATTTCAAGGGTTTTCAAGGAGCTATCATATGCCTGTGTAACAAGTGACACTAAATGTTTGGCATGTTTCCTTCATGTCTAGATAGTAAACAACTCATTTGAAAATTTGACAAATTCATTATATAACCCAATGAGTGGCATGGAAGAGAAAAGCGAGCTAAATAAACAACATAACAAGTTTTTTTCTAAGAAAATATGTTGGTTAATTCATGCAAGAGAAAGAGGGTTCTGTATTTGTTTCATTAATTTCAAACATTGTGTAAATTTTTTTGTTGTTGCTTCTTTTTTCCCAGTAGTGTTATCAAGGGGGTCTCATCCATTAGTTTTCATTTGTGATGTACAGATGGAGGTATCAAGGGACATTATGAAGTTATTACTAGTTGCATTCATAGACTCATTGACCATAAAGTCGCAGATGGTTGCTGGCCTAAAATTGCAATGTTATCTGTTGAACATGTCATTTGTTTTCTGGTGAATGCTTTGATTTACTATGAAACGAAAAAATGCTTGGCACAGACTGCTGAGACTAGACTCAGTGGTTGGCCATTATTCCTGGCTAAGACATTATTTCCCCATTTTCAACAAGCCAGCTTGCCAAGAGTATGTTCAAGAGGAAATGTATTAAGTGTGGATGTTACAGGATCTTGGCAAGATTTCAGAACTCTAGGGGTACCTTTCCAGGGTGATACCTTGGAAATGAAGTCATCAAAAGCTTTTGCTAATAGACATTTCACTTGTGAAGGCGTGACTTTTTGGACAAATTATTTACTTGGAAAGTAGCAAACACTCTGTTGAGCTTCCATTCCTGTACCCATGCTGAGTTACATTCTCAATATGTTTCCTCCGTAGTTAAATGTCTTATTATGAATCATTCCCTTGCATCCCTGAAAAATATGATTTGGAAGGGCTACAAGTTACTGTTTTTATTCCCTTCCATGTTAGATTACACAGATTATATTAGAAAGCATTTGGATGATTTTTTTTTTTTTCTACAAATGTTAATGATGGATACTTAATTCAATTCATAAAGGAAGAGCAGATTTACATACCCTGTTCTGATTTGCAGCTAGAATAGCCTCCACACTTGTGCAGTTAATCAAATTTCCTTCAGAAAAATACATACACTTTGTCAATACTATCACAGATGTAAGACAGTAAAGAATAAGTCAGCAAAGCATTATCTGCTGCAATACAAATCTTATTCTGCTCTGCAAATGCTTCCAGTGAATGTTTGGAAAAAACAAATTAAGATATTGTCAGTGTCATATAATATTTAAAGCAACACTGTACACAAGCCCAAAGGAGCAGCAATTTTTTGTTTGTTTGTTCATTTGTTTTTAAGAAAAATAAAGAAATGCTTGAATGATTTAACTTCTGCATGGGAAGCAGACAAGA
The DNA here is from genome assembly GCF_987193195.1 of Phasianus colchicus. Classification (NCBI taxonomy): domain Eukaryota; kingdom Metazoa; phylum Chordata; class Aves; order Galliformes; family Phasianidae; genus Phasianus; species Phasianus colchicus. The sequence goes on from NC_143437.1 coordinate 78,485,085, forward strand.
AAGAATGCTGCTATGTTTGGAACAGGAACCTACTTCTCTCAGTAGTGTTGTCTACTAATAAATTACTGCACACACTGTAGCCTTGTGTTAACAACACCCGCATACAGGATTCTACATGAGGGTCACTTCTACGTGAGAACATGTGAACATACATAGCCAGGAGTCCAAGTGGACCAGATAAGAGATCTCCCTTTAAACATGACATGTGTGTTATTAGCCTTTTCCTAAGAAAAAACCTTTCCATCTCCCTTCCTATCCCAGGCAGTCCTTATAGTTAGCTGCTACTTTGTCTAACTACCTGTTTATTAATTGTAGACTGTTGACAGCTTTTCCTAGTTTGTGGCTGTAAAGTGAAGACAACTGAAGAGTACTTTAATTGTTTTATTTTATCACAGAATTACAGAATGACTTTGGTTGGAATACCACCAACATCCACCTACAATGTTGTGAAACAATATAATAAAATAGATGGCATTATTTTCAGAGCAGTACTTGTATTAAGATTTTATGGGGAGTGCTCTTCTCAACAGACTGAAAACTGTTAAAATAATATTAAATCCAAGAAATTTTGCATCACAGACCTGAGGACTGTATTTTAGAACATCTAGGAAAAGACTTTGGGAGTATTACTGACCATTACAGTGTACTTTTTATCTCAGAGAAAAAAAATACCATTTTAAAAGAGAAAATGAGGTGTTTTGAGAATGAAACGAGACGAGAAATTTTTTGTTTGGATGTTTGTGTTTTATTCACGAATTTTACCATATCAAGGCTGCTTTTTTGTGACTAAGAAATCTGTAGAAGTTGATATCACAAGAAGAATACTGGTTTTAATATACTGTCTTTAAAAAAAAGGTCGTTGGGGAACAGATTAGTTTTTCTCACTTGAATTGAAAAACAGGATGAATATTTTTTTTTTTTATTTCACCAGGGACCATGCAAAACTCTAGTTTACAGTAGAAACTTCCTCTGAAAATGCTACTTTTTATATCTTTAGTACTCACAGACTATTCTTATGCACAGATTTTTCTTTTGCTTTCAAATCATGTTTCACCTTTTGAATATGATGGACATCCTTCCCTGTATGAATGACTATGTAGAGAAATGCCATGTTGAAGTCATAATCTAAGATGTAGAGGAAGGATGTAGAGCCAATGGTAAAATAAGAGCAGAGGAGTCGGAGGTGTCCATTGTGACTGCCCACTGGTTCAACTGGCAGGGAATATTATATCATATAAGTACACATATAAAGATTTATCTTGCTTTTATTTAATAATTGTTCACCAGAGCAGATATTTGCATGACATCCAGGGTAAGATAGAGAAAATAGAGGCTGACTGTCATAATGGGGCAAAACAAGATGGCAAGGAATTAGTTCAGCAGAAAGCCTTTATGATTAATGTGATTCATTCCTTGAAATGAGTATCCTTAAGTAGGTGGTAGCCATTCTAAGAATGTGGAACACAGAGACTTCCTAAAAAAAAAAAAAAAAAAAAAAGAGACAGAATACTGTTAATCATGCAGAAAATAGAATCTGTAAGCTCTAACAAGGATTACTAATTAACACACCAATCCATTATGCATACAGGTAATGTGAAATGCATAGGGCATTGTGAAACAGCTGACGTGAATTGGAAATGCGCTACGCAGCAAGCCTCTAGGAGGTATCTGAATAGAAAATGTTTTTTTTATTTAATACTGTTGCTATACTACAAGCAGTAAATATCAAGTGCTTTATTATCTTCCTGCAGCCTTTTGCATGAGCAAGATTTCTTACTGTAGTCCTACTTCTCTTCACACAGCATTATCTGTTGTCATAAGAATAATATTTCTGTCTGCACAATGCTTAATATTTGAACTGTAGTATCATCAGTCCATATAACAAAGGTCTCTTTGCCTTTTCCCTCACTGCTTTTTTTTTTTTTTTTTTTTTTTTTTTTCGCCCCAGCTCACCGGGTGGCCAAGAAGCTGGGAGAAAGTCTAATCTCATCTGAAGAGCATTCTGGCACTGGAAATTCTGAGCTGGCTGGGTGCACAAAGTGAGGGGGGACAGGCATTAATGGAGTAATGTTGGTTATCTTGGTTAGCACTGTCTCGGCATGAAACTAGTCTTTCTGCTGCTATATTGCCAAGGCATTAAAACCCTGATATTTCTTTTGAAAGAACGGCATTTCTAAGGTGGTTTATCTTTTGTACAACAAATTATCAGTCTGTCATCATGCATCCTATTCGGATAATGAGAGGACTGCATGCACACACACTTGAGAGAGATGGCCCTACTGAAAATTTTAAAATAACTATTTAAGCGAAAAGCTTCTTCATTCCTATAAATTAAATGAGCTCAATTTCTGCAGACTGAACCTCCTGTGGGAATATAGTCAAATGGCAGCTTTAGAGATTCACCTGACAAGGTAAAAGATTGACATACTGAATTTGTAAAGAAGCTCAGAATAGTAAACCATGCCTTCTGTGCAACTGTAAAGTAAAACATAAAGAATGGCAGAGATAAAATAATCACAAGGATAAAAATGGAAAAGACAAATTTCATTTTGATGAGAAACAAGAAAAAGACCTGGCATCATCAGAGACAAGCACAAGCCAGAGTCAGAGGAAAGTGACAGAACAGATATGAATAATTCAGGACATAAAAATCTCCACAGTAAATCTGAATATTTGAATAGCCAGTCTAATTTGGACTACCATTAAAAAGAAAACACAATTTTTTTCACTCTATCTGTTTCTGAAACCATAACTTTTATGCAGGGTTAATCTATGTCCAGGAGTTACTTTATTACCACCCTATTCATAATGTAATATTTCTTTTTACGCAAGTACAGAAGCACTTGCCTGTGTCCCTACTTCTCTATCATAATCACTGGAATATGGACCTTCTGTCTTCTGTTAGTGACTCATTTCTCCCATTCTGTAATATAGCCTGAAGTAAGGAGATCTCTCACCACTCTCTCCCTTTCTGGAATAATATTTGTGTGTTACAGCTATTTCTTCTCCACATCTGTGTTCTAGTGATTAGAGCTGCAAATCGGTAGTTTGAAGTAGCTTGTTAAAATGCATATTACTTCTGGGACTCCTTGGATCTATTCAGGGGCACAAGATCTTTAGAGTCTCATACAGCATGCACTCAAACCAGTGGATATATTTTAGAGAATTTGGACTGCAGTCAAAATCTGACTGATATGAGCTTACCAAGCCATGTATTGTTTCCATATATCATCACTCATTAGACAAAAAGCTGAGAAAGCTTCCAAAATTTAAGAGCAATGTTTAGTCTTCAAGAAGAATAAATCATTTTAAAACTAATAAGTCTGCCTGTGTAAAGAGAAAGAATGAACCAAGTTCCAAATCAGTATAGATAGGATTATGTGGTTGATAAATGTGGAACAAATTTAATATATAAAATTGAAAAACAACCATAGTAATATTGTTAAATATATCCTGCTGAAATTCTAGCCCTTTTAAGAAAACTAATTCAAACAGACCTATCTTCAAAATCTAGAAAATAGTTAGATCTGCACTCTCATTTCTCAACAAGACAATTTCCTGTAAAATTGAAATTAATATATGACAGCAATGATTTCTACAAAATAGGCTAGGCCTTGTTAAGTATCCTGCAGTCATCTTTATTTACGTTGAAGAAAGGGTAACAACAACATTATTCAACACATTGTATGTTCCTGTAGATATAATGAACTTGATATTTACTTTCATCAAGTTTTCTACTTCTCATGGTTCAGACACGTATTAAAGAGAAAAGTCTGGGTTACGCAGGAAAAAAAAAAAAGAGAGAAAGAATTCTGTTCTTTTTTCCTGAAGCTTACTGATTATTATTTTTTTTTTTCCATAAACTGAGTGTGTTTGATTTACATTCTTCTCTGCCATATGATAAAGCATTATTTTTTGAAGCTTCCTTCTAAAGTGAAGCCTAATGGCTTTAAGGATTGAACACAGTGTTTTCAGTTTCTGGGATGTTTTTATAATGAAAATAAAATAATTTTAAAAATTAAACATCTATCCATGGCTCACTTGTTTTAGCACCTCTATTTAACTATGCATTAACTGATGCATTGTAATTGTCATAAAACTTATGCAGATTTGTCTAGTACGTTATTTTTCAAAAAATTTTTTTCTTTGCTTGTTGGAACCAAATCTCTCAGAATACAAAGTGTATTTGTAAGATTAAGTAAGAGCATGACAATTTCTACTAAAAATAAAGAGTAATAATAAATGTTTATCTATAGTTTCTGAGTACTCGTGCACAGATTTTAAAACATATATTCAGGAATGTCTGATAAAAATGTGGAATTCACTGCTCTTCAGTAGGGAAAGACTGATTTTCTAACTTTGTTATAAAAAGAAACTCTTTTCTAAGAGATCCATAGTGAAAAAAAGATCCTTACTGTAAGGAGAGAACTTGGAGCGTGGTAGTAAAGGAAAGAAATTCTTTATGCCTGTCAAAGTACCAGATTATACTTATTGCATTAGAACTATTAAGATGCCTGAATCTCTCAGGGGTTCAAAGAGAAGAAAAAGGAATGTATGGTTCTTCAGAATCTTCAAGCCATCCAATGAAACTGCTTGTTCCTCGTTAAGGATTTCTCTTGATTGTAGTTTAGCAGTTGAGAAAGTATGTAAAACCCACAAGATAGTGCTGGACACATGAACTTCAAAGACACAAAGTGAGCATAGATGATTAGCTACCTCAAGAAACTCAGACAGTGTTATCTTTAACTAAAATATGTATCTTGCAACTATTTCTCATCACATGAAGGTTAATCACATTCTTGTAATTTCTTCCTTGTTCTAAGAAGAATCTGGCAAACTATTTCATTGTAGAAGATAATCTTTAATTCCAGACTTCAAACAGATTTGTTCCAGACTGTTATGCCCTGGCAACAAGGAGGAAATTAAAGGGAAAATGAGGAAAAACTGTGGCAGTAAAATCATAAGGAAAACTTTTGAGACTGTGGTGAAAGTAAACTCCTGTGTAACGAGAGTGCAAGTGGATCATGACCTCACCTGAAGGCCACAGGCGTGAATCAGAGTGTAAAGAATCCCTTACAAAAAATATAAGTGGTTGATTATATATGCTAAAAAGCAGTACTTCATTTCTTCTTTCAAAGATGATACTTTCATCTCCCTTGTTTTGTAGAATCACATTAGCACCTCACTTTCTGTATCTCCTTCAGATCTTCACCTCTAGCATTCTGTTCAGTCACCCCTCATCCTAATCTCCTCCAATTCTGTATTTCATTCATGAAGCTCACCCACACTTTCCTACATGGTGCCAAAGGGAATACTACAGAATAACTGAAAGCACTGAACGAAAAGTCAGTTCATTTTCTATTCTGACACCAGTCTGAATTTTCAGTCACGATGAATAGGTAGAAGCAACCATTTGGGTCTAAAACATATTTAGATTCTACATTTATTTTATACAATTTCAAGTTATTTCAAAGGGATATTCCTTTTATAGAACTGAGTTCTACTCATTTTTAGGCATTGTTTTAATAACATGCAATATTACTGAAAAGCAGTTCCTGGGTGCTGGGTTATTCATATATGATTTATATGGTATTTATAAGCCAATAATTTCAAAATATAATTTATTTAAATATATGTATGTATTACATAATCAGAATGATTTAAAAATGCTTTTATATTTTAGTAGTTCATCTGTTTTCTCCATCTAAAACAATTCAATTTTTCTATTTGTTCCAAATGTTTATACGCTATTTTCATGATCTCTCTTCAGTGCTTAGCATGAGTTGAAGTACGTTGTTGGATCAGGACTTCAGTAGCTGTAATATAAGAGAAAACTTAAGGGAGCTTGAATATCCTCAAAAGCTAAAGGAATATAATATTTAGTGCAATATTACTCTATGGTTATAGGCTCATGGAGCCATTGTTCCTCTATGATTAATGTGTAATATTCAAGTCGAATACTGCATATAACCTTAGCATGATACGTTCTGTGTCTGTTTCTTCAGCCTGATAATAATGCAGACAAGATCTCTAGAGAAGAGGGAGCTTTTATTTCTATGCAATTATTAGCTATCCAGATAAATACCAAAGTCAGAATTAATGTATGATGAAAAACACTGTGGTTTCACCATGAAATTTTCACATGATAGCATAGCATAGTTCAGCTAGGAGAGTTTTCCAAACATCTGGCCAATAAGCTGTTAATGATAGCTTTCTTGGCATTAAACTGGAAAAAATCTTTTTGTCACAAAATGCTGTCAGCAACTGAAACTCACAGTAAGCTGTGTGCTACATGAATTTTAAGAGATAAAATGTTTTGTTTTTGTTTTTGTTTTTTTTTTTTTGAATGAAAAGTATTGCAAAAGTATTACCTTATTACTTCAAATTCAGGGCCTCTTAATTCTCATCTACACAGGCTGATATTGAGGATGTTGGCTGCAGCACGGATAAAAACTTGTGTAGTGAGAAATTATGTAGGGGTAACAGAATTTACATTAGTAAAAGTTATCTTCTTAGCTTTGAAAGAATTTCAAATGTTCAACTAATTTCTCTACTGACCTTTCGAATAGACTTGAAATATCAAAGGTCTTCAGTAGAGAAGATATCTACTGGGATCAGTTTTCTCTGTAGGATGCCTTCTATTAATTAGTGAAAAATATTCAGGAACTGATGAGCCTCACCACTCACCTTGACCATGAAAACAGGTTTAGAACATTCACACCAAATCCTCTGCATGAGGCCCAAAAAAAGATGATAATATCATAACAGTCTGAACAAAAAGTTAAAAATGTTATTATTGTCCCTTCCAGATGAAAGTGAGTTTTAATTCAGGAGGTCTGGGTACCAGAATTTTTTCAATGGAGCCTGTCAAATACCAGAAAACTTGAAAATTCTAACAAAAACACTCTAATCATTATAGGAGAATTGGTTATATCATCTTTTTTCCAGTGGGTATGGAGTGGAAGCTAGAAAATATTGGGAAATAGGTATTGTCATTTTCCTTACTAGAAAATATTGGGAAATAGATATTGTCATTTTATTTTTTTGTCTGGATTAGAGAAAAAAGGAAGAGAATCATAGAATCATAGAATCACAAGGTTGGAAATGACCTATAAGATCATCTAGTCCAACTGTCTTCACACTACCACTGAAGAAAACCGGGAGAAATGAAGCAATGTTTCTACAGCAAGAAAAAAAGCAATGGATATGTATATGGTTATTTCTGCTCTAGGACAATACCAAGGTTATAGTATTTTAGAGATAACAATATACTCTTAGAGTTATAATAAGCTATAGAATTGTAATAAAGAACAGAATTATTCACTAAAAATGCCCTACAGAAGTGATCTACAAAATAGATAGCTTCACATCAGTTAAGATAATTAACACCAGTTTAGTACATTCATTTTTATACAGTAACTTTCCTGAGATTTGCAGAGCTACTTTACCATGCAGATGGCTTATTTTACATGGCACCTTACAGACATCTCTTAGTATGATCACTGAAATTGTTTTGTAGCCTTATAAAACAATATTTTGTTCTTATATTGTATTGCACTGATAATCTATTACTGTATGTTCTAATTTTATATATTTATACAAATGTTAGTAGAAAGATTGAGAAACATGAAGTCATACAGAGAAAGAAAAAAAAAAGTAGGATCTCTTTCAGAAGACAAAGAATACATTGAATCTTGGGGAAAAAAAGAAGAATAGGAATGTTATCTTTCCCTATGAAACTAGTTCTTATAAAAAGTACTTTATATAAAGCATAAGGTATTTTGTATTAAGATGAAAAGAAAAAGATAAAAGGAACTGTTCCATATGCTATTCAAAACAGATGCACCATATGCCAGATCTTTACCTGATATAAAATTCAGTAATACCTTGATTTATAATGAATTATATTAAGTCAATGTATAACATGTGAGTCGAGCATCACCCTCATGCACACAGATAGACATAGGGATGTAGACAATACTGATGGGCAATCAACTTTCATTTTCTATCTGTTTAAACACGTTCTCTTTCTATTCCCTTTTGTTTTTCTTAGTGCTTTTGTCGTTACTGTTTGATTTTTTGTTTGCTTATTTGATTGTTTTTGGATTACCTTATTCTATGAACAATTTCTGTTTTTCAGAACTCAAAAATACTTCATTTGAAAACGATTCAAGAACTTGTGACAGGCCAATTTTACATTTTATTTTTTTTCCAGTTATCTTGTTCCAATATTTTCATTCAGATTCCATATACCTGAAGGTAAAGTTTGATAAAGTCAAAAGAAAATACTACCAAAAGCCTTAAATACTGATATCTCTTCTATCATGCCATCCATATTGTGTTTCTCTCCAATGACTGTTAAATTTAACCATATATCTATGCTGAAACTGTGAGTGATGTTAACTCTCTAAGACATCCACCCACTAATCTGGGCCACGTTTCAGTGTCATAAGTTCTGCAACATATATGTAGATGTTGTCCACAAAGCAAACGTGCAATGAGGATAAGAATGGCAAAACAGCACAGGATGAGAGAGCTGATCACTGTACAACTGAAGGAAAAAGGGGCACAGTAGAAAGAACGTAACATTCTTGGATTAATGAGTGGAAAATGAATATAAATAATATAAATAGCAGAATTGGAAAAGGAGAGTAATTTAAGAATTTGAATTTGTTTTTGAAAGAGGAAAGGCTTTTGTCTCTGTATGTTAACAATACTTTAACTTCCGTTCAGAAGGTTTTAAGGACTTCTCTCACTCTACAGGCTACGAAAAGGCACTCAGTCTTCCCAAATAGGGGACAAAAAAAAAAAAAAAAAAAGACTATATAAGATGATATTTCAAGCTAAAGTGACAATTTCCTATAGCAGTACACTCTAACAAGAAGATAAGCTATTAATAACAGTGAGAGAAGTGGAAGAAAGATGCATGCTGGAAATTGTTTTTACTAAAAAGGATGCTGACATTGGAACATCATAGATCTCTGCAAACTGAGACAAGATATTTGACATCTTTGATGTAAAATACAGGCAGCTGAATCTCATCCATGGACGGTAACTTCAAGATTAATTTTGTTGCTCCACTAATGTTACAGCTGACAATCTAGTGACTCCAGCCTGTCAGCTGATCTGTCATTTTCTATTTTCAAAAACCAGATGTAGCTGGAACAAGAGACAGAGAAGCCTGAAAATAAATTTTCCAGTAAAAGACACAAGGGAACAAAAAGGAATATTGCTGTTCTCATGATATTAAAAGACATTTTATTCACAATGATTCCAATTTTAAAAAACACTGTACAGGGCTTTTTGGAAACTGAGATATGAAAGAAGTACACTCACTCACTCACACCTACACCCACATCCATGCAGGAGGAAATCATTTTTGACAGTAGCTGCAGTGAATGAAGATAAATGTTAGGTTAAGGAATACAAATTTATTCAACAAAGCATAAGGCTGAGTGGGATGGACAGCAACACGTAGCATTTAATAGTGTTGTGCCATAGCTGGAAGATTTTCTAAAATGTTTTGGCTGATGACACCTATGCAATCACTTATGTGATAATGCCAAATGGAAGTGGCTGGACCCTTCAAATTACTTAAGGATTCCACACAGGATTCGCATATGCCATCTCACTATTAATGGCTTTGAACTTAGGAATTGAAGATACTGATGATAGCGGCATTAAGCCTCATCTGAATATTTAGAGCTAGAGACTAGCACATGACTGGTATTAAGATGGAATTTTTTTTCTGATCAAAATGTTTTTTTCTGCTTTATAGGGTACTAATTCACTGCTTCAGCCATGGGTTTGACTAGCTTGCAGAGATGAACAAAGTTTTTTTGGCCGGAACAATTTGGAGGGAGATTGTGACTGCGCCAACTCTTTGGATGATCTCTAGAATGGTGCAGAGCAGGGAATGGAAGATGTCAGAACCAGTCATGAGGGAAAGCTGGAGGAGGAATTCAGAAAAAAGCAAAGACCCTTCTTCAGAAACAAGCATGTGTGCAGTCTGGGAAACTACTGAATGTGCTGAGCTGGAGGAGAGTGTGGAAGGAAAGGTCTTCACTGCGAGGAGATGGCAGAAATTTGATGATTGGTTTTAAACCTTGTATTTCAGTCTGTTTAGCTAGTAGAGTTATTTTCTATTTTCACAGAATCACAGAATCATAGAATGGTTTGGATTGAAAGGGACCTTTAAGATATCCAGTTCCATCCCCCTGCAATAGGCAGGGATACCTCCCACTAGACCAGGTTGCTCAAAGCCCCATCCAACCTGGCCTTGAATGCCTTCAGGGAGGGGGCACCTACAGCCTCACTGGGCAACCTGTTCCAGTGTCTCACCATCCTCTCAGTAAAGAATTTCTTCCTGATATTTAGTCTAAATCTACCCCCTTCCATTTTAAAACCATTTCCCCTTGTCCTTTTGCTATATGCCCTTATAAAATTTCCCTCCCCAGCTTTCCAGTAGTCCCCCTTCAGGTACTGGAAGGCCTACTTGTGTGTGTGTTTCTAGTTTAGTATTTTACATTTCAATAAAACCTGGATTTTGAGATTAAGAGACTTTTGATCTATTCCTTAAGAAAACATAGGACATACCCATCTGAGGATATCGACCTTCATAGTATCCTGTGCAATCATCCTTTTCATGTTGATTAAATGTGTTGCAGAAATTTGGCATTTCTCCGTGCTGAAACTCTTCTGGTTCTCATTTCTGTTTCTGGCTTAATGCTCTACATTGTTGCTCAGCCCAAACCTGATACTGAATTGCAAAACCTGTTTTCTGACAGTAATTCACAGCTTCTGTTATCAGCTTTGCAACTTGAAATTATTCTGAAGCTTGTCTTTCAGGAATTCTTCTGCCTTTACCCCATACCACACTCTCATCTTCAGGTTACTGTACAACTTCAGTCTATGCCTTCTATTCCAGATACATAACCAGCTCAACACAGCTTTTGTGCTATTATCCCAGCATCAGCTCCTGGATGACAGTCCCAACTCAGTATCTTATAATTGCAGATTTTTATCTTGCCATTTGATGTGTACTCTGGCATGTGGACATTACAAATAGTTTTGCCTGGAATCACCATGATAGTCTGTGGCTCTCAGGAAAATTTGCATACCTCTGCTATTTGGAAAAAAAATTGCCTGGTTGGAATTTGAAGCCTTTTTTCCTTCCTGTTCTCTCTGATAAATGATCAAAAGATGATCTGGTATTGTTAATGCCAGAGAAACATTCCTGAAAGAGAAATGAATGTGTGAATTCATTTTTAAGTCAGTAGTCATATAGAGTTCACTGTAACTGTTAGACCTGTATTTACATTACCTGCTGCAGGATATATCTAAATTTCTTTTTTTTTTTTCCTTATCACTGCTGCTTAGTCATTTTACAATCATTTGTAGCTCTTTCTGTGCTCAAATTTTTACACTCCTATACAAAGTTTTCTCAGTTCCTAGTGATGTTCTAAAATTAAATATCTTGTCAATGATCAGAAATGCATTGATGATTGTACTAATATCCTTAGTTCAGCAAGCATTTTTGTGTACAAGAAATATTCTGTCTAGGCAACCATGCACAGCAGATTACCTCTGCATTGATTCTACCATGTGTTTTATCACAGAATAGTATCCTGAGTTTGGGAAGTTTTCTTTGGATATTAGGTCTCTATTCTTTACTTGCAACTAATGAGATGAGTAATCTGAAACTACACTGCAAATAGCTCACAGTTTGAGTTTCTTGTAGACTGTCACGTAATATTCTAAATCTCTAAATTGGAAAGGTATGGATTTGAAGGATGGACTCTTCAATGGATTAGGAATGGTTGGCTGGATGCAGCCAAAGGGTTGTGATCAATGGCTCTGTGTCAGGGTGGAGGCCGGTCACAAGCGATGTCCCTCAGGAGTTGGTCTTGGGACCGGTGCTCTTCAACATCTTCATCAGTGACATCAACGATGGCATCGAGTGCACCCTCAGCAAGTTTGCAGATGACACCAAGCTGAGAGGTGAAGTCGATACACTGGAAGGAAAGGAAGTCATCCAGAAGGACCCGGACAGGCCGGAGAAGTGGGCCCATGAAAACCTAATGAGGTTCAATAAGGCCAAGGGTTGGGGCAATCCCAAGTATTTATACAAACTGAGGGAAGGTCTTCTGGAGAGCAGCCCTGCAGAGAAGAAACTGGGGGGTCCTGGTAGATGAGAAACTGGACATGAGCCAGCAGTGTGCGCTTGCAGCCTGGAAGGCCAACTGTGTTCCGGGCTGCATTAAAACAGGCATGGCCAGCAGGGAGAGGGAGGTGATTGTTCCCCTCTACTCAGGTCTTGTGAGGCCTCATCTGGAGCATTGCGTCCACACCTGGGGCCCCCAGTACAGGAAGGATGTGGAGCTCTTGGAGCAGGTCCAGAGGAGGGCCACTAAGATGATCAGAGGGCTGGAGCACCTCTCCTGTGAAGAAAGGTTGAGGGAACTATGCTTGTTAAGCTTGCAGAATAGAAGGCTCTGGGGAAACCTCATCGTGGCCTTCCAATACTTGAAGGGAGCATATAAGCAGTAGAGGGAACAACTGTTTACAAGTGTGGATAGTGATAGGACAAGGGGGAATGGTCTTAAACTGAGACAAGGGAGGTTTATGTTAGGTATTAGAAGGAATTTTTTCACACAGGGAGTGCTGACACACTGGAACAGGTTGCCCAAGGAGTTTGTGGAAGCCCCATCCCTGGAGGCATTCATGGCCAGGCTGGATGTGACTCTGGGCAGCCTGGTCTAGTGGTTGGCGACCCTGCACATAGCAGGGAGTATGAAACTAGATCATCATTGTGGTCCTTTTCAACCCAGGCCATTCTATGATTCCATGATTTTAGATATGGGCTTGCCAAAGCACAATACCAATATTATGCCTAGGAAATTGCTACTCCCTGGATTTTTGTACTTAAGAATAACAATGCTAATGGTGCTACTTCAGTTTGCCAAGAGACAGATTAGTTGCCTTTACCACTTTATGTTTCTACCTACAAATAAGGAGAAAATTTCCTCTTCTTTGTTATTTTAACTCACTTTTGAATTTACTAATGGATGGGACTGTGTCCACCCTGCTTTTCTATTATGATCTTCATAACTTACTTTTCAATGTTTGGTATTGTGTTTAAAAATCAAAGAAATGCTTTTAACAACTATTAAGAATCTCTTTTTTTCCTTTGGTAATTAAGTCACACCCACAGAGTCAAGAAATGCTGCAGGAGGTGCCAAGTTTACATACAATCCAGCATGGCCACTGGACCTTCATCTTCCAGAGGGTCTGTTTGCTACCATGATTGCTCATTGGCAGGTATTCAGTTGCCACAGTGTATGAGGAGTTAGCATTGAATCTGGGGCTACAGAAATCTGAAATTCTGTGAAGAATGGCAAACATGAAAGACAACATAATGTTTATGTCACTATCCTTAAGCAGTATTTACCATAGGACATGGAAATTTATTCAGAATAAAATAGCAAGGATTAGAGTCCTGTGCAAAGTTCTGAAAAACCATTAACCTGCTCTTATATCTGTTTTGTTTGTGTGCTTCCCTATGGTTCATTAAATGAGATAAGTAAGAAGTATTTGCATGATTCACTCTCACACCTGCTGTGTTGCTGTTCTGTTTTGGAAAACTCTTTTTGCCTTCGGTTTGAGGGATTATGATATAACCATACATGTATTATCACATGTTTAGGTCAATTGCAGGCCTTAATTTTGCAACAGAAGCAGAAGATAGGGAGGTTTGTGACGGTATATGACTTCTGTGGAACTCTTGATCTTAGATGAGTACAAATAAATCATCCTGCCTTTCACAGGGAGCTTTTTATTATTATTATTATTTGCAATGAAGTTCCATCTCCTTTAAGTTATCATTCTGTTCTTCACCTGATGCTGACATCTGAGAAAGGAGATGTTTTAGTGTCTGCTGCTGTGCGATACAGCTGGCAGAATGATGTGGAATGTGTTTCTAATTTTTGAAAAAAAATTAAGGGGCAATACTGATATGCTCAAGGCAATCTGTATTGAAGAGGACAGAAAAGAGGATATCAGCTCTTTTGTAGCTTGATTAATTAATGTGGAGATCCAGTTCTTTGCAATATAGTGAGAAGAAACACATGCCAGCTTCTCAGGAATGTTAACATCTGGCACTAAATAGGTGCGTAAGATGTAACCATTCAAATGTTGGGTGGTCAGTACAGTCTCTTTTCTAGTCAATGGGAAGAAATAGGTACCTCCTATTTTATTTTATTCTGGTTTATCTTATACCTAAATATCTGACTGAGATATAGGACAGGAAACACTCTGCATGAGTCCTCAAGATTCTTGAAGAAATTTAGCTTAGAAAACTTAGAGAACTAAAGATGTTGAGGTTAATTACATCCATAGTCTCATTTATGTTGCTGCTTTGTAGTAAAAGGCCTTTAAAACTGAGGAAAAAGATGTTATTTAAAACTGACAGTCTTTTACCATCAGACTTTTTTTTAATGTTATTTCCTTAGATATTTTACTCCCCATTCAAGAGTGTGTCTATATTTCAGAAGGGCTCGCGCTTTACACACACAAGATTAAGTCCTTCCACTTTTCAAATTTTTGCCTACCGGGGAAAAAGAGATGTCTTTTGTGATGCTTCTTAATGCTCCTGACAAAAGGGCTGTGCTAGGATCTGACTGTTCGCCTTAGAAGTATGTTTCAGTGCAAGTACACACACATTCTGTCTGTGCAAATGGAAGAGGAGAAACGTGCACACCAACATCTGTTGCAGGCAGTTATAAATATTACAGTAATCTAATTTTCCTAGGAATTATGCCTAAAGCAAGGCCCCTGGCTTAGAAATGAAAAAGGATAAAAATTCCTTTGAATTGCTGATTTCCTATCATCTTCTCTTATGCTTCTACCACCAAATTCCTGAGGAAAATAAAAGTCAAATTTCTTTATCACAGCTTCTGATTTTTTCATTCTCAGTTTTGCCTGTTTGGATGATTGTTTCACAGCAATGATAAAATAAATCTGTGTGAATGATTGGTTTGGATGGCATGAGAAAGAGATTGTGGGATTTAAGAAGGAAAGCATGATGTGAATTTTCAATCACATCTGAAAAATAAGGATTCATAATGTAGATTTGAATGAAATGCATTATTTTATAATTATTATTACTATTCAGGTTATCTCTCTGTTTCAACTACTTGAGGAATAAAAATCCTGAAGGTCTGAGCCCAGTTTCACATCACATCACTTACAGCTAATTTCAGATAATGTGGCATTCTGGGATGGCTTTTGAAGCATTTTTCAGCAGTTAGTTCTGCTCACTTCGCTAAGAGTAAAGTTCTATAAAGTACTTTTTAAAATTCCTATAAGCATGATGGATGAAATATTTTGAAACTGAAATAAATCAGAATTGATGAGCTCTTTTTTTTTTTTTTTTTTTTTTTTTTTTTCCCACAGATCTTCAAAAGAAGGAAGATGTGGTAATAGCAATGAAAAGATAAATTTGAAGTGTTCATTGAATTTCATATTTTTTCAAGGGCAGTTCAGTTATATCTGACATTCAGAAGGCACCAACTGAATTTAATTTCTAATACATCAATATTAATATGTATATTTGCTTGCTTTATAGACTCAGAATATAAATAAAACCTCAGAATATTATTGTAATGTTAAGCATAATTATATGTTTTGAAAACCACTATATTGAGGAGAAGATATGTTAAAAAAGGCCTTTCCAAGACAATGAAGAACTCACCTTTTTAGAATTTCAATTCCAACATATGAAGAAAAATATTTTCTATTAATTCTATTAATTATAATTAAATTATATGTTAATTTTTGTTCAATGAAAAAAAATATTACTCAGTTGAAGTACATGTATATGTTAATAATAGAAGAGAACTTTCTTAAAAACTGATACTTTCAGCACTAATTATGTGGCTTCTGTCATAGCATACATTTATGACAAAGAAGAAATGGAAGGAAATCTAAAGGATGAATGAGGAAAATGTTGACAAATATGACTTTTGAACAGTTTTACTTTGATGTAAATTGTATGCTACTGAGTATGCCAGCAAAGATGTTTCATTGATTGGTATGTAATTATCTAGGGGGGAAGGCTTTTAGGAATTCATAGCAACTCCTTAGCACGTTTTACTGGATTTATGCCAGCATGAAGGATTTGTTAATGAACTGCTAATCCGACTCTGCTCACTATCTGCTCAAGGTTTAAAATGTCAGCTGAAATTACACGTTAGGACAAAGAGCATTTCAGAAAGTGGGAAAGTAATAGGATAGATTTTACTATCTATTATTTATATTTATGCTCTTTTCACACACTGAATCACTTGCAGCCACTGCACACTGAACACTTTTTTTGCAAATACAAGAAAGAGTGTTTAATAGAAAAAAAAATGAGATGAAATGAAGGCAAGGAGTTAATACTAATAAAGGATCCCAACAAAAAGAATTTTTCAATAGTAGAAGAGACTCATAAGGGCAGAGGGGAAAGCATCATTCTTTGGGTTGTGTCCAATTAAATTTGAAAATATTGTAAAGTGTTTTCCTCTGAATGAGAAATGGATATAAATGATACTTTTCATAAATAGTTTCTGTTATTCTCAAAGATATTTCCCAGGCAAGAAATTTGGTTTGTTTCCCATCCCTTCTACAACACTTTCATTGCCTTAAGTGATTAAGACACAGAAAGTTTTAACATTTATATAGCCTTTGAAACTGGAAATGGAAAGAAAAATAATCATAGTCTAATCCAAACCTCCTTAATTGATGTCCTCTAAAGGTTAATCTGAAGCACAAACAGAAATGTCTCTTACCATATTCTAAGATAAGAATTGAATAATGGCTAGCCTAAGCTTTATAGGTAGGGCCTTGTTTTCTCTATCATTATCTGTACAAATGTAAAAAGCTTTATACTGTGAAATATTCTTCAGAATCTGTATTCACATTAGTACTCATGATGCTTTTTTTGTTGTCATAATTAAGGGAAAATGAGCTATCTGGTGTGACTCCCAGTTTTACATTACACAAAACCAGGGACATTATAAAGAAGTAAAGAGATACTAATGTAATTTCAGTATTTAAAAGTATGAAAGGAATAGGAAGCGAGCAGCTTGTAGGTCACAGATGAACCAGTAACCATTAAGATGAGATCCTGTGGTCTTTAGCATGAATCACTTCTACTTGATCTTACTCCCAAGTTGAGCTACAATGGGAAACATTACATATTTCAGCTGGATTGATTTTCATGATCCTGCTTCTGACTCTATCTGAAAACAGAAAAGGAAACACATCATAAAAATTTTAGTTACATGTATGTATCATTATGTACATGTATATACATATGTATACATACATATAGACATAAAAGACATATATAGGCATCTATTTAGCAAGAAAGAAACAATAATCAACTATTATTTATACTTTTCTATCACAAAGAATGAGAATTTCTTAAAAGATCACATTTCATTTTGTAGTAACAATGTACATTTTCTAAAATTTGGATTTTAAAGTCACAATTATCTACATATTTTTTCTTTAAAATGTAGTTTTATTGTTTACCTTAAAGGTTTGTTTTCCTTCACTCCCTTAATCTCAGAAAGCTCTGTATATGTCATAGAAACATGAAATGTCTTAGGTTGGAAGGGACCTTGAAGATCATCTAGTTTCTACCATCTGCTGTGGGCAGGGTTTCCAACTGATAAATCAGGCAGCCCCAGGCAAGAAACATGTATAAGGAAACATAAAGTCAAAACTAAAAATAAAATAATAGATGATATTTAAAACAAGTTTGGGGTTTTTTTTAATTCCTCTTCTTTTTTTTTTTTTTTTTTAATTTGGAAAAAAAGAGAACCTTCTTGTTTCTGTCACAGTTTCTTACATTCTTAAATTTTGTTTCTCTCTATAAGAGAGGGAAAATAGTTTTTAGAAAGTAAGAAGAAAGTTGTTTTGTTTGCTCCATTAATAATTATAATGAGACTTTAAAAAAAAAATTTAACAAATAAAAAAATCTAAATGCGTATGCAAACAAAAAATCAGTATTTTTTCCTTTTAAACCCATTAAGGAATTATCTTTTGAATAGTTCCACTGTTCTAGTAACACGCAATCCTGTGATCATGATCTACAGTAGCAAACACATTACTAGTAAAACACTCCAGAGATTTAATCTTGGATAGCAGCAATGCTTCCCAAGAAGCAGGAAGCTCTTTTCTGCTTCATCACTAATTCCTTCCAGTGCTCACATGGTGCTTGCAAAGCTTAGCAGTGACCCTGATTCAAAATTTCCCTCTATCACCCTCAATCTCAAAAACTGGTGACAGCAATTCAAAGCACCCTCAGTTGTTCATGAGCATTTTATCAGACAGTTTTTCCAGCTGACAGACTTCTTTCCTGAGGCTTAACTAGGTCGGCCACTGGCATTATAATGCATGCCTGGATCTGAACTCCGTGTCCCTGCCCTGTGTCTGCTTGCTGTAAAGAATCACATGTTCAGAAATACCCTCAGAAAAATCTCTCAAGAATGTACTATTGATCTGGAATCACAATGCATTGGCTATATCATTACTATCTCTTCAGTATATTACTTCAGCATATCTGATCAGAATAGAAAGAAATTAATGATTGTGAGAACAGTCAGAAATATGCCTGCTTCTGCTTTTTATTCTTATTTTTTGTGTATTTACTCTTTCTTTTTATGGAGAGGGAAAGAAAAGTAGAGAAAAGAAACAAGCTTTTCAGAATAGCTCATTTTTTTTTTAGCTCAGTCCCTCATTCCAAATTATAAAGCCGTATCTATCAGCTCAGAGGATTAGCTTAACACACTGGTGTGGAATCAAATAGATCTCTTTGCCAATAAACAGAGAAGAATAGGACTTTACAATTATTAAAAGAAACCTGACAGTAAACCAGAAAAACTAGGAAAGTAAGGATGAATAAAAGTAGATGTAAAATATTTTTCAAAGTGTATTTTCGCATTGTGTTCATGCTCCTCACAAACAGAATGAAATATTGGATTACTGATTCCTGCTGATTCCTATTTTGTAAGACAAGAGCTTTTATAACTCTGTTAAAGTTACCTGTTACTTCAGATAGCTACATTCAATGTATTTTTATTTTTTTTTTAATAAGACTTAAACCAAAACAGGTCAGTTTAGTGGACTGCAAATTGTTTATTGTTATATACGTCTTATTCAAGAAGATTTTCAAATATAAGAGCTTTAAATTTTTGAAATCTCTTCCTGTCTAAAATAATAGAGCTTTCTTCCTGTCTAAAATAGCACATAAGCCAATCTAAACCCTTCAGATTCTTTTTTTCTCATGGATTTTTTTGAGCGTTCCCAGGGGAGAAAAAGAAGAAAGAGGAAGGGGATCTACTTTGCTTGTATCTTTCAGACAACTGGAGATAAACATCATATAATATGAGGAGAGACCTTTAATAAATGTTGACTGTTTGCATAAAGACCACTGGTCTTTCTTTTTAGATAAGCTGCAACTTATTTACTTGCTGCTAAGACAAGCCATCAGGGAGCTAATTTGTACTTGTTTAACATTTACATACTTTGTGAACACTACAGACCCAGGAAATTGGAAAATATGTTTCAAAGCTTAAAATAATCTTTCCCCCTAGCAACTGCTTAGGGAAATGAGACCTTTCACTTTGATTCAGAAATTGTTTATGCTCCTAATGATAATTACATCAGTATTTGATTAAGATTCTTTCTCTCCTTCCAGAAATTATGTAAAGGGTAACTGTAAAGCACATGAAGTATAACCACAAGCATGAAAAAACTACAAAGGGTTCAATTAAAAAATTAGATTTTCAATGTTTGTGGCACATTCTGTGATTACGTCTAGATTAAATACGAACCGGAATTGTATTTTTCTATTATGGTAACACATGATCTACAAACAACCTAGATAACATGCATTCAACTACAGACTGAATTCAGCCCATAGAAACAACCACTCCTTTATGCCACTTCTGATACTTTTTTACCTGAGCTTCTTTACATTCGCACAAATCCGATCTTTGCTGTTGTTTCATTGAGACCTGTTAAATCTCCTTTCTCTCTCACGTACAAAGTGGTACAAAACTGTCTGGGTTTATTAGGGGCATACAGAATAATTCATATGGTTCTTCTTAATCCTATCCTCCTTTCCTGTTCTGCAAACATCACCAGTTAGTAAGATCATAAAATAAAATAAAATATACTGCAATCTAATTTTTCATGGTGATATACGGGGTGATCAACAATCAAATTATGTAGGTTTAAAAGGATCTGTGTAGATTAACTGGTCCAACTAGTCAAAGCAGAGAAAATTAAAGTTATGGTAGGTTGCTCAGAGGTTTGTTCAGTCAAGTTCTGAATGACTGCATGGACAGTAACCCCATCTTCACCATCCTCACAGTGAACAATTTTTTATTACAATCAGATTTTTTGAGTCTGTTACCCCTTATTCTTTTGCTGCATGTGTTTAAAAAAAAGCCTTTCTCTGATTTCTATATATCTCCCCTTCAGACTGTAGAATACTGCAATGAAATCTCCTCTGAATACAATTTTTCAAGTTGAACAAACCAACTTTTCTCCATGTCTCCTTATGCAACTCGTGCTCCACTGGAGAATGCTCCACTGACCTACGTCTGGTACGTCCATGTGTCTCTTGCCCCATAGCTGGGCACTTCAGATATATTTCAGGAGTGCTGAGCAGAGGGGAAAGACTGCCTTCCTTGACCAGCAGGCAACAATCTCTTTCTTGCAGCTCAATATACAGTTGGCTTTCAACACTGCAAGGAACACTGGCTCATGGTCAACTGTTTATCCACCAGGACTCCCAGATCCCTTTCTGCCAAGCCTTCCAGCTGGCTGGCTTCCAGTCTTTACTGGTGCTTGTGGTTATTCCCCCATGGGACAGAATTTTGTGTTTCACTTTGTTCCAGTCAGCCCATTTCTCCAGCTTGATGAGATTCCTCTGAGTTGCAGTCCTGCCATCCAGTTTGTTGACAGTTCCATCCATCTGGATTATGTTTTGAATTAACTTTCTGAGACTGCACTTAAATATTTATGGGCTCCAGTTCATTCCTTGAAGAACACCAGGTACCCGGCTATGACTTAGACTTTGTATTTCTTGCATCTACCCTTTCAGTGGCCCATTTTTTCTATCTTAAGTGTTATTAATATAATTCTAGTCTTACAATCTCTTAGTGTTTAAAAAATAAACAAACAAACAGAAACAAATGGAAGAAAGAACAAGAAACAAAGAAATAAAGAAATAAAGACATGCCATTCTGCATTAGATCTGAAAATCCTTACTTCCCACACTCAGCTTTCTCAGACAAGATTTTCTCTGTTCCAGAAAACATTAACAACTATGCTGTCACACTCTAACTTCTAGGGAAAGGCAAAGAAAGGACAACTAATTTTTCTTTTGAAGTTAATTCTTAAAAGTGGATCTTCCAAAGGGTTATCTAAGTTCATGACTCCTGGATGCAAACTGCAGGAATTTTCTACTCTTTTTTTTTTTTTAATAAGAAATTTGGCAAAGCAAAAATGTTCAGAGCTGTTCTTCCTTTTTTCACAAGCTATTCCTGATAAAAGGTCTCTTTAACCAATATGTAAATGTGTATTGCTGCATAATTAAGGATTAAAAAAATGAGGCCAAACCTGTCCAGTTTATTTTTTCCAGCCAGCCTTGTATAAATGAAGTGGCATTCTAGAAGAAGTTGGTCTTTTCATTTAAACTGGTACTGTTCCAGAAGACTGTATATGAATAGAAATATTTATTGAAGGTGAAATATTCCAGACTTAAACAGAAACAGCAAATTCCTGAATAGAAATTAGTATTTAATTGTATAATATTTGATTTTTTTTATACAGTGTTCCTTAAATAATAAGTAATTTTAACTATTTCAAAACCTGAAGATATGTCACTCCTTTGATGTTTTTGGAGAACTTTATCTTAGCATTCATTAATCATCAGTCAGATAGGTCATAATCACTTTTTTCTAATTTGTTTTTCTCCCAATTTGCATTAAATGTTTAAATCTCTTTTTCTCCAAGAGTGTTTTAGATTGCTAGTTGAGAGATGTTCAGAACTGACCATTCAAATATATGTCTATCATTAATGCTAACTGAACCAGCAATAATGATAATGAATAACTGTATATTCTGTTCCGTCATTCCTACAGTCCGTTAACTAATGACAACCAACAGGAAAGCAGAATGCCACCTGTTTGTAACACAGAATAGCAAAGGTCTGAACCTTAGCTTCCTAATTGCTTTTTACATAAGGGACCTGCAGTTAAGTACTACACAGGTTTTTGCAAAATGATTGAGTTTCAGTGAGTGAGAAAATGTCCTACACTAGCAGGGCTGCTCTGCCAAGTGTGACACCCCTAACTTCTGGCTTCCTTAATGTAACCTCAGTGTCTGCTGAAGAGGTCCCAGAAGTGCAGGTGACAGAAGGTTATGAGGCTCAGTTGTTCTCCCTGACTAGCTGCCTCTATTGTTGTTAGTAGTTGGACCTTTCCACTGGCTCAATGGGGCATTTCTATTTTCTTATTCTGACAGGTGAACAAAGATTTCTCTCTGCCCATGCGACGTTAATCTTGTGTGTCCTTGCTGTGCTCAGTAATGGTGCCTGGCTAGGCTGAATGGTGGGACAGGAGGAGGACAATCCATAAAGCTTGGACAGCATCCTTCTGGTTATAAAACTGCAGAAGGTATGAGTATTAACAGCAGAGCAGCCTGCTTGAATTTGCTGTAGAAGGGCATTTCTGTGGGACTTTTTTCATCTCATTTGTTGACAAACCTGGACATGGTGTTAAGTTAAAATACCTTAACACGAGTCATAAGTTATTCTTCTGTGACATTTGGGAGCAAGGCTTGGAGCCCTTTTCCAGAGCAGTGTCTTGTCACTGAAACAGCAGCGGGTAGGCTGTCCATGTCTTGGGGAATCATAGAATCATATAATTGCTCAGGCTGGAAAGAAACTTAAGGATCATTAAGTCCAACCATAACTCTAATAAGTCACTGCTAAATCATGTCCCTGAGCACCACATCCAAACAGGTTTTAAACACATCCAAGGATGGTGATTCAACCACCTCCCTTGGGGAGCCTATTCCAGTGTTTAACCACCCTTTCTGTAAAGAGGTTTTTCCTGATATCCAACCTAAATCTCCCCTGGAGCAACTTGAGAAGGAATAGCTGTGTGAAGGATGTGGCAGTAGTAAAGCTAGGCTGGGGATAGAAGGGACAGCCTGCTGTGGTGAACCATATTCCTTGAGAGAACTGAGCCCTGCTGGTGTGGCACTTATGGGCAATATACACTGGGTAGTGCTCTAAGAGCCATGTGGGCATAAATGTGTTAGCACCTCCACCAGGCCTGAAACCCCCAGTAAATTTATTTGACCACCTACAAAATGGGTGTTTTGGCTTGCTTGAGCCATATTGATTGAAGAGGAATTGTTTGGGGCTGTATATAAAATAAATAAAATAAAATAAATATATAAAATATGTAACAAAGTTAATGTATAACATTTTATTTTAAAATATTTTAAAATATTTTTATTAAGTCATAATAATGTGCAAAAAAACACATAAAGCTAGTGGGATATTTAATCTTGTTTATGTGAAACTAATGCATCTGTCTGGCTTGATGGAAGAGGTTGGAATTCTTAGTGAGTTCTCAAGGTGTTTGTCAGAGATTTTTGATGGAATTCTCGTTTCAACGTCAGCAGTTGTTCACAGTGTACATACTACCAAATGTGATGGCATGGGTAAGGTATTATTATCATAATTGTAAGGATTATGAAGTGAGGGATAGTCGTCTCTGGTAAGAGACATCTTATAAATGTTTAGTAAAGAGATATGATCCAAATTTTGAGTTGAATATCTGAGTGTAAATCTATGCATTCCATTTGAAAATTCACAGGTAATGTATTTATGTTGACTTAAAATGGAGTTGCAAATAAACAAAAAAATCTTGAAACCTGTTCTAAAATTCTTTTATCGAAAATGAATTCATGTTTTCCACTGTTCACAGCACTGTGCTTAGCCAGTGTATAAAAACGTGTACAATAATTTGCAATATCTTGAGTCAGCACTGTACTTCACACTGCGCATGCCCTGGTTTCAGCACAGACAGTGCTAATTGTACACTAGAATGTAGTTGTTACTGAGCAATGGATGCACTTCTGGGGCCAGGTTAGGTTGCACGGCAGGGCAAAGTCACCGTCATGACGGTGTTGAGCAAGGGGTGGCCATAGGACAGGTTGGGCCAGTCCATACGCGGCTCGCAGGCCACATATTGGACATGCTTGACCTACAAAATTAGATCATTACATCTCTCTTGTTTTCCAGCATAGATCAACAAGCACAATCCTAAACTATTTATAAAAGTGGTTTCAGGGCTACACAGGCCAGAGGACATACTCCCAACCAGCAGTTTCTGTGTGGCTATAATATTTTGTCAGCTAAGAGTGCTTATTTATGTTTATGGCCATTACTGACACAGATGCAGCCCTAAGGCCTTTCTTACAACATCTCCAAGATCACAACATGGCTAAAACGCTGCTGATGAAGAGGAGTGTTGAGTCCAAAGACTCGGAGCCAGAGCACTTTCCATGACAATGGCAAGAGTAGTTTTATGGAATCTGAAGTGTCAAATTTTCATATCCATTGAAAGCAAGCCCTGTCTTTGTTCTCCTCTGATACACTATGTTGCAGTTGTGCTTGAGGGTATCCTCCACCTCACTTTCCTGCCCATCATGGCTGTATTTAACCCATACTTGTAGATGTCCACACAGACCTTCCTGCACTGCTTTTACTCAGGGATCAACACCAGAAACCACTGATTATTTTCCTGTTGAGGAATCCCTCATCTATGTTCTGAGCTGCCTTAGCATGCAATGAATTGAGAGAATTTGACGTTTTCTCCTTTATTCACTTCCTCCCAGGGAAGAGATCCCAAACAGCCTCATCATCTTTCCCTGTTCTTACACATCAGGAGCTGCCTTCTGTTCATCACCAAGAAAGCTTTCTTCCTGTTTTGGAAGCAGATATTTCAGATGAAATATAGATTCAACATTGAGATCCTGATATAATCAGTTACTACTGGTTTATGTCATTGCTTTGTACTGCTAGCCAGTTACTTGCTTTCCCCAAAACTATAGTCAAATTCTGACAGATATTTTCCTGACACAGATGCTCATTCTGGAATATATTTACAAGTTTGAAACTCAGCATGTAATTTCATAAAGCAATACGGTGTAAAATATATGCCAAACATCCACTGGCAGCAGGCATGAACACTGGTCCTTGGAATTTGTGTAAATTCCAGTTTAAGGAGATAATGAATTTAAATGGTACAGGCCCACAGACATTAATAAGATTTACCAGACACAGAACAGTCATAGTGATGTGCATAAACTGTATTTTATGATTTTATAAGCTAAGAATTGGCTCTGTTAGCTAGCCCTAAGTAAGATGATTTTGAGTTATGCATACAACTGCCCATTTTGTTCTGCAAACCACACACTCTCCTTTAGTTAGTCTTGTGAAATTTGCAGGGGCTGTAGGTCACCATGGGGAGGTACTGAGGGAGCAGTAACAAATTAGGAAAGAAAAAAAAACACACTGAAATGTTGTGAAAGTGGTATTAAAAATTATATGAGGATGGGAAATGGAATGATGCCTTCTACACTACTATTATTGTCCTGAAATTGCAGCAAGAGAGCCCATATATTTATGCATTGCAGTAATTAACACTTTCCAGTTTTCACAGAGTGACTTATTTTTTCAGAATTGGGCTTAGAGCTGCTCTGTTTCTGTTTGTAAAAGTGCAGGCACCTGCCAAGTCTGCACTCAGTTCTCGCACTGTGAAAGTAGAGAAACTCCAGATTTTGTCTAGTGCAAGTGGCAGCTCCTTCTGAATCACTCTATAATTTTCACAGTTAAGTGTATCAAATTAACCTTGTACTTCTGAAAGTCAGTGTGCATGTTCTCTTTTCCCTCCAGTATGTCATATAGTAGCATACCTGCATTCAGTGGTCGAGAGGGGCTGGGGGGATTCTCTCCATGTTGCATCTAACTGGCCATGTTCCGTCATTCAGTCTCTCCAGATGAAGAGAAGATGAGATTTTGAGTGTCTGTACCTTTGGTGCCAGGTGAAACACAAGAGAATGAAGGCAAGTGTTTTAATTTTGGATGTCCCAGTCATTCTGCAAGTCATCTTGTCCTTGCATAGTAGTTTCAATACAGAAAAAAGAAAAAAAAAAAAAATGATTATAGATTTCTTCTATAATAGCTTAATAATGTTAGTGATACATAAATAATAGCCCTGGCTGAGACTAATATGCAAAGCCTCGACTCCGCTGTATTTCCACCATAAAATCAGAATATCTTTGTATCTTGATCAGACACCAAGCAACTTTTCAGTAGCTTTAAGTGCAGAAAAAAATACTTCTGGAAGTCTTCTGTTTATGCAGTTTTCAAAAGTATAAACACAACTGGGTCAATCTCAAGCAGCTGAAAATTAAAATATTCTTATGTATAAGATTAACAAGGCTACCCATTAAATAACCCATAGTGTGTCATTATCTGACAGTACCTCTTTAAATTTCAGTGTTCCTATAAATCAGATTCCACAATCAAGTGTTTTTCAAGCCTATTGAAGAGTTTTGCCGTTAATGTAAAGTTTGTCCTTAGCTTTAGCAGATAACACATCACATTTTTCCCACCAAGGCCCACTGTTTGTCAATATCTTGATAAGCATACACAGGTCGCTCTGAAAGTGATGCCTTCTATTTATTCCCATGGAAATTACAGCAGGTACAAAGAGCATAATAACACTATTTGATAGAGCAAATTCTCAGCTACAAAACACAATTTTTCAAATATTTAGCTTGCATTTTCTCCAGTTATGAGCAAGGGCTTACATGCTACCATCTTAAATATCTTCATCAGAGAAGACAGAGAACTGCCGCTTCTGCCTCTGCTGCAATGCATCACTGCCTCACTGTGCTTACATCCACTGCTTCATCCATAGTTCCATATCAGATGTTTTCTTGTCAGACTGCCCCTCTGCTGCCATCTGTCACATGGCAACAAAATGTAACGGAATATTGGCAGGAAGGTTCAACCTCTACTGCCATACCACCAAAATCCACCTCTGACGTCGTGGGCCAACATAGTAAAATAGGAGGCATTACTTTTGGCGTAGCCCTCATAAATTCAAAGGTTTTAAGTTTCTGGGCTTTAACACTGTGAAGTGGGAAACTCTTGGACAACAAGTTGCTAGCACATTCAGCACAAGAAATCTGCCCTTAGCAATCAGAGTGAGTCATAAAGTTAGAAGAAGCTACGGAACAGAGAGATCAAAGAAGGTAATGGAATAAATATTCTGAGTTTTTATTTTGTT
The DNA here is from genome assembly GCF_987193195.1 of Phasianus colchicus. NCBI lineage: Eukaryota > Metazoa > Chordata > Aves > Galliformes > Phasianidae > Phasianus > Phasianus colchicus. The sequence continues at coordinate 78,512,519 of NC_143437.1, forward strand.
TCATTTTTTTTTCTTATCTGTTTTTCCTGCTACGGTTCATCATTATTAGAATGAGGAGACTTCAGTCTGAGCTAAGCAGTTGTAAAGAATTTCTGAGGGAAGAAAAGGACTTTGGGGGATAAGCAAAAAATTTTTTTTCTTCACTGTTTTTTTGATTTCTTAAAAATCAGGAGTCTTGTCATGCTTGAGCACAAGCAAAGGAAAGAGATGGGACAATCTGCTCTAGAAAGGTAATGCATCGTAAATGAATGTGCCATACTAACCCTTCGACAGTCCACTCCTCTTCCCCTCAACATGCTGCCTGCCTGGTGACTTAAGGAAAGTGACAATGATGAGTGCCAGCAGCAAGAAAAAGGGAGAGCAGCAGATTTCAAGATGCTCCCATACAGACAAAATTGCTCAGGTTGCTGACATATGTTGTGGAGACAGATTTCCTCAGTATGCAGACTGAAATGCATAATCTGAACAAGGTTACGAGCCAAACATCTACAGTGTTTATTGAAAACATCCCTGATGTTTAAAATTCTGTGGTCTCCTGAAACCCAGAAATACAACCCTGCAGTTATTTCTCCCTTACAGAGAGAAGAAGACACAGACAGGCTTTGGGAACACATGGGTCACTTTCCCTCCAACCCCCCCTACTAGCAGGAGAGACAGTTTAGCCTGCTTTTCCTGGTTCACATCCTGGGGTGAATCACCACAGACAAACAGCTCCAGCAAAGGCATGGCTCAGAGGCTGTACAGGAGAAGATCTGTCTGTCGCTCTGGGCAGGGTGCTGGATCGCCGTGATGAGGAAGGGAGAGAGGAGGAGAGTGATTTATGTGGGTCCATTTATGAGGGTGTCTGGCTCTGAGATACTGAGTGGGATTTTTCTTTGAAAAACAAACACTATTTATATTTCTTTTAATTGTCTGGAAAAACTCTCTCCTCCAGCAGTCACTCTCATCTTCACTCATTCTTTTAACTCTCACTCATACAAGCTGCTTTAGAAGTATTTTTGGAGATCATTAGGCTTGGAACTCTGTGTTCCTCATGCTGTTTTCAAATTTTCTTACATGACATTCCTTTCCAGAGAGCTGGTGTTTAGACCAGCCAGAAATATGGATATTACAGAGCACAATAGCGGCCTTGTGTATCTTCCTCAATAACTACTTGAAAAGTTATAGAATACCTGCAGAGGGATTTTAGGGATATTTTAAAATGCCATAATAGATTTAAAGGCACCCTCCTGTGACATTATGCACAACACTTCTTCCCTATAAAGATAGGAAGGGAGAAGATAAGTTAATGCTGAATAGGATAATTTGTTTGAAGGTACAGATAGTCTTGGCTATCTGTAATGGGGTGTGGTAGCCCTTTGGTGAATCTGTGTCTGTGTGTATGTGTAAGAGAAAAAGAGGGAGCAGGAGAGAATATTCTTGAGGCAATATACAGAGGTATTTCCATCCATGAGGTCCTGGATTTCTGGAATTAACCTCTTCGATATTCAGGCCTGTTAATTTCTTTCTCATTTTAATTCCAGATATTTTACTTGCACATTTCTTTCTTTTAGTTACAATTCCAGAAACCTATTGACCTGCCTGAGACTGTTTCATGTCCTGCGGCATCAGAACTGGAACAAATTTAATCTTTACATAGTTAATACATGAGAAAACTTTTAAGGTAGCTTTTTAGAGCATTGCTGCAACTGTAGTTTGGATTTCTGCCACGCGCACCAAGAGAACATAGTAGCACGTCTTCAGAAGTTTCCTGCAGTTTGTCTTCTGGCAAGAATTTTTCTTTGCTGCTGCCTTGAAAGTTGCTGGAAATGATCTCTGTCACTGTTACTGGTGGTGGCATAGCAGGGAGAAGCCTGGGATCCACTTGGTCTAAAGCACATCATTACTTTGTCAAGTAAAGTGTTCTGATTGTTTCTCTTTTCTTTATTGCTTATTACTATTATATCACACTTATCCTTTCTGTGAGGCATGTTGGATTTTTTGTGGAATGTAGTGGAACACTTAGGCACTCACTTGTATTTAAATGCATAATTATTTTTTATTTGTATAAAATATGGGGAAGTGTGTCTTTGCAATCATGCACACAAGCACACACACACATAGGCAAAATATCATGGTTATTTCTTTTTTTGACAGAAATTTAATTACATTAAAGTTGAAGATATGGATTAGACTGATTTACTTTGATTTTTACTCAGTTTAAAATGAGTGTTACAAGCAATTGTCCTACAATTGAAATAAATTCAAGATGTACTCTTCTTAGGATCCTACTGTGATTTTACCTGAAAAAAGAGTGAGGAGAGCACAGACCTTCTCTTTAAATAGAGCACACCAATCAACATGGATGTGGACTGTGGATATCCATGCAAATGTCTAAGTGTTCTCTCTTCCCTTCAGATGACTGATTAGAAGCAGCTCTAATCTTGACCTCAATACTTTCAAGGGGCAAACGTCTTTTTACTGAGTTCTTCCCAATCTTTTTTTTTTTTTTTTCCTGTGGAAGGCTTTCCCCAATGATTTTTCAGCAGAGTCCTATGAAAGCTGATTTACATTGGTAGCTGAAAATATTCATTGATGCTTTAGAACGCTCTTCTTTGTTCTGTCCTGGAGCAGAGTGAGGGTAGACCTCCAATGAGCCTCTTGACATAGGGCAGTGACAGCTGCCTGTAGAGTTCTGCAGAGTGCTTAATATCACATTTTCACAGCAATTTATGTCATTCAGCATGCTAATACATCCCTTCAAAAGATACTTTATTGGTACATCTCCAACAAAGTGATTAAAAGTAAAGTACTCACGGCCACATGATGCGAAGAAAATGCACAGTACTACTGGAGGTATTTTATTTTTTACCATATGCACCAGGACGGTACATACTTTAGGAGAAGTGGCAGTGCCAAGGTTCAGGACTAAGTTTGAATCCCTATTTATACCCTTGGAAACAGCTGCTGAAACTAAACATGACATTTGCTTTTACTTTCAATGAAGGGCAACTTTGGAGGTAGCTTGCAAATTTCAGATATATTACCATACTACTTTTCTACTTCTTTTCCTTCTTTTCTGCTTTTTATAGCTTTCTTTTGGGAGTAACTGCTCTCCTGACTCAGACAAGACTGCAGATGAGTGGCAGCACCACCATGGAGATGCCTATGTTATATATCAGAGTCCATCTGAACATAGGCCAGCTTTCCTACAGAGCCTCATCCAGGAGCCATCATGATCAATGGAAGACCTCCAGTTAATAAGATCCGGATGCCAGTTCAGATCTGATTTCAAAGTTCTCCCAAGAAGGAGCTACTTATGGTAACATGCATGTTACTTGGTAATTTGTGTGTGCAGGCACGTATTTCATGTGGTAGAAAGTGTATTCATTTTCATTCCTGTGCAGAAAAGCTTGTATGTATCCTTGAGTTTTTGGCATATGTTGAAAACAGATCAGGAGCAGATGATGTAAGAGCAACAGTATGTCCCCGATGGACAGCAAAGCAGCAGGTGCAGAAGCAGCATATGCTGCATTCTCAGCAGCAGGAGCAGCCATGCAGAGTGCTCTCTGGAACCACATGTGGGGTGCATGCTCCACTTTTCCAGTGGCACTGAGGAATGTTAATAAGTCTGCACCAGAGTAAGCAAGTAACTTACAAACTTAATTTTCAGTTATGGAATAATTCATAGTCTAAGCACACTGACTGCAGAGCAAGAGAATTTCTCAGGCAGAACAACCTGGATTTTTAGTAAAATATCTTATTTAGATTTAAATGTCCAGAAACAATAATGAAGTAAATTAAAAAACTCCATAACCCTAAATTATCCCACATGTTGAGGAACACAAAAAGTTTTCACTCACTTATTTCTTAGTAAAAAACATTAGTTAATGTATAAAATGTGTTTGAAATTTGAGTACCATAGAGCATCTTAAAAAAAATAATTTATAAAGAAAGAAAGGCAATGATTCAGTGACTGAAAGAATTTTTGAGATGACCATTAAAAATTGTTTCTAAGTACTTCACAGTGCTGACAGTGTTCCCTGTTCTAGATGATTTCACAAATCAGTCATATCTATCTTGACTTTTAATCAGAAGTTATTGAAGATATTGGAATGGGAGTTCATGAGGTACCTAATGCCATTAGGTGTATCAACCTGCTCAATGGTAAGGGTATAGACCAAATGTTTAAGTAGTGATTAATGAACCCACCTGATTTTGCACCACACATGTATGTTCCCCGGGAACATGTGACTGTGCCTTATTCTATGAACTGTAACAGAGGTATAAACCTTACGCAGCTACCAGGAGACTGAACAGTACATTACTGACAGTGCCACAATAAAATCACATTCAGGTCTTAGGACAAAACACTTCACAATTCTCTTTAAGCAAATTACTGGTGCAGGAGGATGCAAACAAAACAGTCATTACAGGTAAACTAAGGAAATTTCCTCGAGCCTAAGGGGAATTAGAATGCTCATGAGAAGCTGAAATATCTCAATATTTGTTAAGAAATCCTAGAATGCCTATCCAGAAATCTCTGCCAATTACACACCCATACAAGACAGGCTGGGGAAGACAATAATCAGCATGGTAGCCCTTGATCTTCCAGATAAAATAGAAAGATATCGGGTCGGAAATCTGAATTTTGTCATGGGACTTTTGAAACTGTTCTACAAATAAATGCTTCTGTTAAAGCATTAGAAGGAAGGACAACATAAGAGATAATGAATACCAAACTGGAAAATGTCCAGAAGGATAAAATGTTGTAGTTGAATGATGAAGCCAGGTCCTGAAGAAATGTTCTGCATCTTTTTTTCTTTTTTCCTTGTTTGAATTGGGAAGACACAGGTTGAGATCATTCTGCAATAGCATCTACAATGCAGAAATTACTCCTGATCATAATTATTTTTCTGTGTGAGTTCACTGAGTTCTCCTAGATAATTCATGCTTTTCAAAAAAAATAATAATAATAATAATAATTGTTTATTTATACAAATCAAAATGAAATGTAATTAAAACTAACTTTGTGACAGCTGGCAAATAATCCTTTGGAAGAAAATGCCAGCTGGGGATAGGCGGAGAGCACTGTTTTCCAGCCACTTTCCTACCTCTCAGATCTACTACTGCTTCAGAGACTCTGCACAAATATGAATAAGAGCCAGTTGTGCTAATCCTAGGCATGTACCATACCTAAGGTAAAATTCCCATAGAGATCTGAAAGACGTTATTTCTTCCGTTTATAGTGAGTATAGCAGTGAATCTGTCTTGAGCTGCTGGATTTTCTTCTTTATAAAGAGGAGCTGAGGATGAAAAGCTGGACATGACTGAAACAAAGGAAAGTATTTTGAGGTTTTCGCACATATCAAATGGAAGCAAGCAGCTCAGCTGCTGTTTAGGTTGCCAATCCAGCCAGTTTTATCTAGATTTCTACCTGCAAAGCTTCAGTCTCTGGACACAGTCACAGTCTCAGGAAAGAGCATTTTCTAGTTTTTCCCAGCTTCTAATGTAGCTATTCTAATCAGCTAACTTTCCAGCTAATCGAAACTATCTTGTAGACCCTCAGATACTTGGAAGGCTTTTTGAAAACAAATATGGAAACTAGGCACCTTGCTGTCAGCTGTGTCTTTGAAATTGTCCCTGCAGATGTGCAAAATGTTTCTTTCTCTACTGTCGTGCCCCTGCTGTCCAGCTGCAGTGTTGCCAGAGACTATGGACAGGATAAAGATGTTTAAGAGAGTCCAGAAGCAGAATGTTTTCTAAGGGTTTTCTAGAAATTCTTACTCATTTCTTTTTCTTTTTACTTGGGTTTTATTCTCTTTCTTTGCTTCTCCTGTTGGTCTGGTTACAGTATGTGGTTGTTTTCTGTCAGCAAGAGGCATACAAAAAGGCTTGGAAATTGAAATTCTAAAGCTCTCTAGTCTTTTACAGTCCCAGCAAGGGCTGTTTTCTAATCCTTTAAATATCAGGATTTCATTAAAGCTTCTTTTTTTCCCTCTTAATTCTCAATATGAATCACAACCGAACTGAGCATTAGTCTGTTTAAACAGTAAAGCATTTACACAGAGGAACTCCAGCTGTAGTGTAAATACGATTTAACAAGATTTTTTTAAAGACATAGTCCTGGAAAAGTCATTATAGCTATTTGTTTGCCAAAAACTATAGAAATAAGAAAAAAATCCTTTGCATGTCATTTATTATTGCCACTTTATAGGTCAGGGAATTATAAACAGATTTAAGTATTTTGCAATTGCAGCTTTTTATTGAAAGCTGTTCTCTTAAAAAGGCATTGCTTATTTTTTCTCTGCTACACTTCTTCTAATGTATATTTTCAGCCACTTCAGCTGAGTTGTCTACAGTTTTTACAACTATGAATGCCAAGATGTTTTTACAGCCTCATGTTACTGCTACTAGTTCTGGGTTTTTTTTTTGTTTTTTTTTTTTAATGCATATATAAATCTTGTACTAGCATTGTGACTGTCAATCAGAAAACATCTTTTAAAAGTATTGCTGCTAGCTACTTTACTGATGGCTTCCAGTTCACATCAAGTTATTTAAGAGCTTCTACCCTAACCTTTCAAGGCAAGTTTGCATAAAAGCCATATAAATCCCATAAATATATACTAATTCTCATCAAATTTAGTTCTTTCTCCTAAAATGTAATCTATAAGAAATTTAATATAGTCTATTGATAGGGTCTATATAAGTCTATCAGCTTTTCTTCATAATATTCAATAATCTGAAACTCCCTAAAATGCACATAAAAAAATAATCTGGTCACCCATCTGTTTTAAAGCCAAGATTGTCCTGTATCTTGTCACTTTAGATGATAACAACAAAGGTCTCCAAAGATCAATAAATCTCCTTGCAGTGCAATATAAGTTGCTTACTATACTTCTGAGATATTGCATCCAGAAGTTTTTAGTCTATTTTAGTGCATTATTTTAACTCAACCCAAATCCTTTGTGAAAATATAGACTTTAAGTGTACATTGATACTTCAGTGGGATTATTTATGGGGTGTGGTGTCCTTTTACTAAATTTGCAGATTTGTCCTTGCATTTTGAAAGAAAGTCTTCACGTTTTCATAGTACAGGAAAACAGAACTAGGAGACAGATAATCTGTATTCTAAAGATGGTTAAAAAAAAAAGCAAAAAACAACCCAACAGTAATACAGCAGTTATCAATTCAACTGAAAAAGTATATGTGAAAAAATTGTCACTAAAGTAGTAAAAACTTTTTGGTAAGAGAGAATTAGTAATCCAGGAAAACATACAAAATCAGTATCCATTTTAATGTTTCTTACCATTGTACTCTTAAAATACAGCAATTATATGTACTAATGAAGGATAAGCCAGACAAAGAAGTAACTAAATACAGTAGTCTATGAAAAACAGCTACAAAGTACTGTACATGGAACAGCTACTACTGTACTGTACGAAGTACAAACACTATCATAAAAAAGACTTTACCATACTTTTCTAGTGTTTCACGGCTTAGATCAAAAATAAAATGCAATATGTTAACAAAGCTGTGCAGTGGGAGTTCATACAATATAGGAAAATGGAGATTTCTTAGGAATAAGGATGATGACAGTTAAAATACTCAGAACTCTCCTCAAGATTTCAGAGTCTAGCAAGCATGACATCTTTACAGATTTATGTATGGATAGCATGCTAATCCAAGCTCAATATCAGAACAAAGTCTGCTATGTTTGTGTCATCTTTGCTTCTCTTTCTGAATGTTAAATTACCTGGGGCAGCAGTTCAATATGTGAGCCAAATAGACTAGGCAGATGAGATCAATATTCCATTCACCAGGTATAAATGTTTGTCTGTAGCTCAGAAACAGAAGACACTTTCTTCTTGTATTTACAAGGAAAATATATTTTAAAGCTCTGTCTAAGGTAAGGATACTTTTGACCTAAACACTGGTCCTATGACTGTTCTTATCAAAGAAGTCCACATGGTAAACCTGACATTAAATCACAAAAAAATAGAACATTTTTCTATCATAATTTCTTTCTTTTTCCCATTATGTTATTGTCAGTTCTTCTCTTTTTCATTCTTCCTCCAGTTTCTTGCTTTCCTTTCACCTCAGAGGAAAGGTCAGCACAAGTGCAGTGAATAAGCTCAATCATGTAGAAGGTAACGCATTCAAAGCATCATCCTTCTTGATGGTATTGTGTTGCTGAATTGACAACCTGATCTTGCCAAAGAAATTGTTGAAGTTTCAAAGTTTCCATTGTTTAGGACTGAACACATAACTATGATGAAAACCAAAATCTTAGATTCGTTCATATCCAGCCAAATCCTGAGACATAATCAATGTGGCTACCCTAGTAACGAATCCTTGGATAGGCTTTCCTCTTGCTGAGCCTGCTCATTCAAAAGAACAAAATCTAAAGCCCACAATTCCATGTGGTTGGACTTTGTAAATTACTTTAGGCTTCCATACTTCTTCCAAACCCAAACCTTATGAACTTACTTGCATGAGGAATTTGAACAATCATGAGTCTAAACTGTGAACCACAAGCCAAAACTAGGAGACATAGGAAGAGAATAAAGGAATCTCAATTTCCTTCACAAGGTAGCCCTCCTTCCTATTCCCATTTCTAAAGATCTGTATACTTCTAATCTCTTAACTAAAATGCAATTATCTCAACATCTATTTTTTATTGTCAGTCCTTGACAAGTACTGCAGGAAGGTGGAAAACAAACCTACATGAAGTAAATTTTGTCAGACTGTTTATAAGGGATCTGGTAGGGATATTGGGCTGAAAAAAACGGATGCTAAATAATTTAAAGTGCAATGGAAGTAATCCTTATTAGAAAGATTATTCTGTGTCTACTTTCTTGACTTTTTTTCTAGTTTACAGAATCCAAAAGCTACATCTAGTCAGTTTTGATCATCCAGCATGCTAAATTTGACTGCAGCTATGTGTCTCTGACATTGTTTGTTGCTTAGAACAACATATTTTCAATACTGTTTCTGTGAAGGTTCAACAGCAGCACATTATTACTCCCATTAACTATTTGGAATTGATGAGTAATACAAAAATAATTAGTTTATGGAATTTCTGTTTTATTGGTGCAGTGATACAGCAGCAAATTTTATCTATAACAAAAGAAATAGCACATTGTATATAAAAATAATTAAACTATGTACAATGTTAACTGCTGCATCAAGTCAGATTTCAGAAGATTCTCCCTGTATGTCAAACCAAAAGAACCACACTATGCCAAAGAGAGAGGGGTTCTGCTTTGTAAAACTAACTAGCAATAACTTGAGACGCATGACGTTTCTTCAGGTGCTGAAAATGCTGTAGTACAATGTTTTAGCTTGCCAGAACCCAGACAAATTCAATGGGTAAATGGGCTGAAGGACTGGCAACCAAGTCAGATTTGATTTGGTGTTTTATCTCCTGATGTTCCATAATTTGGAAGTTCAGTTAAGCTTCAGGCATTGAATCATAGAATCATTGAATCATAGAATCATATAATGACTTGGGATGGACAGAACCTTAAAGATCATCTAGTTCCCACCCTCTGCTCTGGGTAGAAGTGCTAGCCACTGGATCCAGTTGCCCTGGGCCCCATCCAACCTAGCCCTGAAGGACTAAAAATTTATAACTCACATTGGATGAAGCTGCATTTTGGGAGAGGAAAAAAATTGATTCTGTATTCAGACATAATAGTAGATTCTTTCAACTTTTACTATTTCAGTTTTCCTCATATGAGAAATTAATCTCAGAAGAGCAGAAGTACATCCATAATATTATACGGCAAGAGTATTTTCTGGATCCATTATTACTACCTCACTGAAAGAATAAGAATAAAGCAAGAGTACAAATTAGAATAAGAATTAAGCTCAAGGGGAAAGGGTTTAGGTTAGATGTCAGGGAGAACACAGAGAGAGTGAAGTACTGGAACAGACTGCCCAGAGAGGCTGTGGATGCCCTATCCCTCGAGGTGTTCAAGACCATGTTGGATGGAGTCCTGGTCAACCTGGTCTAGAACCATACCTGGAGGTTGGTGGCCCTGCCTGTGTCAGGAGGGTGGAGCTTGACAATCATTGGGATCCCTTCCATCCCAAGCCATTCTACGATCCTATGGAAACATCTGTAATAACAAGTCTTTCCTAAGGTACTCATTGGCTTATAGTTCAAAAATAGACTTACAAGGAACAAAAGCATACCAACTTGTGCTGAGGGATTCTTCTGCCCAAACAAATATAAAATGTTAACTCCAAGTCCAACTCAAACTTTATAGCCCTTTAATGTAATAGGTATCTCTGGACAGTAGATCAGATCAATTTATAATTTAAAATAAATACCTAATGTGTTTCAAAACAAATGCTTTTTCAGGATATCTGTTTATTACTATAAAGTGAATTAAATACCTTAAACTGCACTCCTAAGCTTTAAGAAACCAAAAATTAGGGGACATAAAATCAACCTTTTTTCATTTAGAATTATCTGAGTATTAAAATACTCAGCTATTCTCAATGGCAAAATATGTATCTTTTCACTTCAAGCTACCAAACTGAATCCATCCTGAGAAATACTGAACTGGAGTAATCTACAAAGTAAGATCACATACAAATTATTCTTCTTGTTACAAAGGCTAACTAATATAAAACATCAAAAGTACTGTTTTTGCTAATATTCATGGTGATTCATAAAAGTAATGAGAACGTACTGAAAAAAAAGGAGTGTCATGAACATTCTTTTAAAGGAAAAATAAATCCTATTTTACTGCAGGCATGCTGTGAGAAGAACAGTCCCCCTCAAAAATTATGGTTGTCACATGAAAGAGACACATAAGAAATCCAGATGAATTTCATAGTTCTTAAGGACCTTCTTTCATCCTTTCTTTTGGAAGAAAGGTAGTTCTTGTGGTTATTTATGGCACAAGAAACAAAAGAGCTAAATACTTAATATATGAACATAACTAAAATCTGAACAATGTTACCAGGGAATTTTTTGGCTGAATTACTTCTATCAACTGTCTGTTCAGCCTGGAGTTTAATTTGGCAGCACTCAAGGGTTCTTAGTGAAGTTAGCACAGCTGATTACTTTCACATCCAGCCATGCACAAACATCTCAACATGTTGAAAGTCACGGAAATTTGCTAACAAAAATGAACCCCATGGAATTCATAGCTCCCAAGACAGTTGTAAAAGAATTCAAGCAAGGGGTCCTGACCCTACCTATCTACACTCAGTCTATTAGGTTTGTTCAGCAGGATAAGTAGTTCAAGTATCAGCCCTATGGCTACACAGTCAGTAAAGACAGCAGCTGATGTGTTGTGACAGACATTCATTAAAAGCCTGTTCATTATAATTTTATTCATTCCACCATGATTTTTTATCTGATCGTTATTTCTTTCCAGATTTTTAAATGGGAACTCTTAGAGACCTGGAGTGTCAAATTTCATGTATGTATATTATCTAAATATACCTATAACATGCTTGCTGACATGGACCATTAAATATCATGGCAATGTATAATGTAAATAACTGTAGATTGTGACAAGTGTGATGGTTATCAAAATCTAGACTATGATATAAAACGTGACATCCCAGCAGAAACTTCTTTTTCATAGCATCCGCGTCTGAATAAAAGCAGTATTTTTAAAACATCAAAAAGAAATGTTAAAATCAGGTTCATTCTTTTGTGTTCCATGATTCAGCAGATAATTCAACCCTGAGTGACTGGCTTATCCCATAAAATGTATCAGCATTGGTTTTAAATGTTGAAACAGTTACTATTTCCTAAAAACCCATCATTATAACTTAATTAACAAGAAGTAAAATAGTTGCATAAGAGAAGGCTGCGTTCACCTGAACTGATTTTACCTTCAATTTTTTGTCCATTCCTTAGGAATCATGACACAATTTCACCATCTCATTCATGAAACTTTGATTTACTTGTGGAATTGCTGAATGTGAGAATGAAATCTACCATTTGGCCTGTGATAGGTTTCTCTTTGGATTTCTGGAGAGATGCATAACAAGAAACAGGTAAAAACATGTTTATCTTTTAAAAAAATAAAAGCTTCCAAAGGAAATCAGTTAATTGCTATACAGTTATTATATTAGGGGGCAATGAGCTCATTTGTCATGAAATTATAATTTTCAGCATAATTTTATATAAAGCAAAATAAAGAGATAAACCTAGCAACGTAATAATGATCATGAAAAAACAATTTGTTGCAAAACAAACTGAAGGAAAATTAGGTCACAACAAAGATAACCTTAAATAGCATTTTTGGTGTGTATTGTTGAGTTTTCACGTTAAGAGTATCATAATACCGAGTACTCTGAAAAGTCTATTGTATAATTTGGAGCTCAGCAGAGTTGAATGCTCTAAGGATCATAAGTTCACCTAAGTTTTTTAGAATTATAGAATCATAGAATCTCCAAGGTTGGAAAAGACTTCTTAGATCATCCAGTCCAGCTATCCACCTATTACCAATATTTTCCACTGAACCATATCTCTTGGTAAAAAATCTAAACATTTCTTGAACACCTGCAAGGTCAGTGACCCCAGCACCTCCCTGGGCAGTCTGTTCCAAAATCTGACCACTCTCTCAGAAAAGAGGTATTTACTAAATCCAACCTGAATCTCCCCTGATGCAACCTGAGGCCATTCCCTTTAGTCCTATTGTTATTTGCATGGGAGAAGAGGCTGACCTCCACCTCAACACAACCTCCTTTCAGGTAGCAGTAGAGAGCGATATGGTCATCCCCGAGTCTCCTCTTCCCCAGATTAAGTAATCCCAGCTCCCTCATCCACTCCTCGTAAGACTTCTGCTCTATAGTCCTTACCAGATTTTTTGCCCTTCTCCAAGATGCTCCATCATCTCAGAGTCTTTCTTGTAGTGAGGGGCCCAAAACTGAGCACAGTTCTCAAGGAGCGGTCTCATCTGTGCTGAGTACATAGGGACGATCACTTTGCTGCTCTTGCTGGCAACACTATTTCCGATACAAGCCAGGATGCTATTGGCCTTCTTGGTCACTTGGGCACACTGACGGCTCATGTTCAGCCAAGCATAGACCAATTCCCCCAGTTCCATTTTCTCTACACAGTCTTCCAGCCACTCTTCCCCAAGTCTGTAGCATTGCCTGTGGTGGTTGTGGCTGCCATACAGCCACCAAGTTGATATTGAGAGCGATTATCAGAAAAAAACACTACATGTAACATTCTTATGTTCTTTAATGACTGAGTTTACTTCTGTGAGAAAAAAAAAAAAAACAGTATTTCTATTGTCTTGCAGCATATTTTAGGACATCAAAAATATCTGCATAATCATTTCTTTTTCCACAAATGGCTGAAGAGAAATAAAAGGGAGACACCTTTGAAAATGATTATGTCTTTTGAGATTATTTTCCTGCTCTTTATCTGTTTCCTAATCTTATTTCCATCTAAATCACTTCCTTCTTAACAGCACTGGACCTCCCAGAGCATCTAATGGGGGAGACATTTATAAGTTTGAAACAAAATTAGGGAGAGAATGTGCAGGAATACATTTTTCTACAGGAACATGTAAACCTGCAAATGAAACACTGTTTTTCCTGCAGTACAATCCTGGGTGCTGGAACAGGATTGCCCACACTGGGAACCTGCTGAGTAAGACCCAAGCACAAATCTGTTTCAAGTCTACAGGATGTTTCTCAAATTTTTCCCAACTACATTTTGGGTTAAAAAACATTCATTACAACAAGAATTCCTTTTCAATAGTTGGCTTAGGTACAGCCCTCTATTTGAGGGTAGGAAGAGTCCATTGTATAGACATTAGCCAATATGAGTTGGCAGGTTTAGAGCCTGAAAAAAAAAAACACAAATTTAATTTATTTCTTTTAATTAGCTACAATTTACTTAGCTGATATGTACTGGGCTTTATTTCCAAAGGGATTATATGTGACATCCGCCTTTTCTCATCAGAGCAAGATTCTCTAATCATCAGACATCATCAGAACCAAAGTTTTGCATTTTTGTATTTATATTCATTATCATATATAATGATATATTTATATATAGTTGCTTATACTCAGGATCCTTTTAAAAAAAAAAAAAAAACTAATTTTATATTTGAAGTTAAATTCTTTTTCTAGAGTGTCAGTTTTTGTTACTTTGCCCAAATAATAAATTCATCTGAGGATTCTTTCAATTTATTTATTAATCTCTAGAGATGAAATTCCTAAGTAGCAAAATTCCCAACAGTGTTAAGTTATTAAAATTATCTGTAATAATATATTATGTAATATATAACAGATACACAAGTTAGCTCATGATAGCTCATGAACCAGCAAGTGTATTTTAATATAAGCAAATAAGAAAAAACTTGTCTTACGCAATGACAAGTAAAATACAAAAATTAAAAGGATTGTACAGACTCAAGGATGCAGAAGGGGTTTGAGTAGACAGTTTATGTCACCACAACCTAATTCCCTAGAATTTTTTCTCTGGTGCAGGACCAGTATTTTTAACCCCCACCTGACCCTCTCCTGACGCAGCTCCATGCCATTCCCTCAGTCCCTGTTGCTTTCACCGGATTGAAGAGTTCCATTCCCTATGAGTTGCTGCAGGCCACCATGAGGTCTCCCTTTAGTCTTCTCTGCTCTGGGCTGAACAAACCAAAGGATCTCAGTTTCTCCTCATACATTTTGCCCCCTAGCCCCTTGGCTATCTTTGTAGCCCTCCTTTGGATGCTCTCTACTAGTTTTATGTCCCTCTTATATTGCAGCACCCAGAAATGCACACAGTGCAGTAGGTAAGGCTGCACAGCACGGAGCAGAGTGGACCAATTCTCCCATTGGACAGTGGCAGTGCTGGGCCTTATGCACCCCAGGGTATGGTTGGCCCTTATGGCTGCCAGAGCACACTGCTGGCTCATATTCAACTTACTTTCAACAACTATCCCCTCAATTGCTGCTCTTCATTCTCTGATCCTTCTGTCTGCATTTATATCCTGGGTTGCCTCATCACAAGTACAGAATCTGGCACTTGTTAATTTCATGCCCAGTCCTCCAATTTGTCAACTTTTCTCTGCAGTGCTTCTCATCTCTCATGAGAGTGAACAGTTCCTTCCAATTTAGTGTCATCCACAAACTTAGTCATTCATGAAAATATTAAAGAGAACTGACTCTAAAACAAGTAGAACTCCACTTGCAACTGGCCACAAACCTTATGTAACCCTATTTACTATATCCTTTTGAGCCTGACTCATTAGCTACTTGTTCAACCATCACATTATATATTCTGTCCTTATAAAATCATAGAATAATCACAGAAACAAAATTTGTAACTGTAAAACTAATCAGTGAAACCAATATAAAATATTTACAAACCACAAATACATGTTAGGAACAGATCTGAATAGTGAAGGACTTTTTAACGTATCAAAAAAGTTGTAAAAATAACTAGTGCTGAAGCTTTAAAATTCTGATACTGGAATTACTCATGATAATTTATTATTACTCATTAGTTTGAAATGACTGTAATGGTCTTTTACAATCCCATCTTGAATCCAAGAACTGTGATTCTTGTGGTTTTTCTGGAACATATTAAGTTCCTTACTAATCAGACAGTACTTGCAGAAATGAAATGGTGCTTCTGGTACAGTTCTGATTTCCGTTACATTGTCTCTGACCTACAATCACATTTGCTCGGACATATTACTGAGGCTTTCAAAATGGAGTTTTTCATCCTGGGGAAAAACATGGACATCAAGATTATTTCCTTGAAGAAAGTGGCTGCTTTGCTAAAGTTAAATCATACTCAGATTCTACTACATACTTTAGGCACAGAAAACTCCATAAGTGCAGGAAAGTAGAATAAAAATTAGAGTTAAGATCTTGTGATGGCTTTTGCTGTTGTTGGTCTTGGGTGTCTTTTGTAATTTTTTCACTTTTGTTTTTCACATGTAATATAATAAAAGCATTTAACTATAAAGCAAATCAAGTTGTAACTAGCATGTGCTAGTCTAGTCAGTTGCAGGAGTAAAAAAGCTTGTAATTAGCTGTCAACAGTGTAGCCACTTGGGTGCTAATAACTTTTTTTTAAAATTATTTCTTGAAAGATTTTGAGAAAACTATCACTTTGCCTGAAAAGTAACACCCTCTATGGGATTCAGATGTCTTAAGAGCCATTCACTGACCTTAGTTTTCATTGTCATTTATCTCTTAGTAATTTGAGGAAGATAAGAAATAATTCCAAAATTACAAATTGAAACTCTTCTTGAAGTTTATTTGGTGGGTTATATTTTGTCTATTAGTTTTAGATTTTAAATATGGTTAAATGCAGAGAGAAAAAAATCATCAGAAATTCATGAATTATCAAAAAAAAAGAAATAGGGAAAAATGTGAGCAAATAGAATATGTTCTATATATTCATAAAAAAAAATACATTCTGATAGTTTTTGCTTAGAGTTATTTCTAGTGGGTAAGTTGTTTGTTTGTTTGTTTTTAATCCATATCTATAAAGACTATCTTTCCATGCCTTCCCTTTCCATACTTTGCCTTATCTTTCTTCCTCTTTGCCTTTCCTTCTCCATCATTTCCTAGTGTAGGCAAATTCCACAAGAAAATGATAAATAAGAAAAAAACAAGAAAATAAATAAATAACTGAGCATTTCAGATGTCACATACAATATTGTGAAAGCTGGCAAGACTTCTTCCCATGTTATTTTTCTTCAGCATCATGAGTGGTGTTTCTTACTCAGCCAAATGGCAGCAAAGGTTTTGTTTGGCTTTTTTTTAATGAGCCAAGTGACACATATCTTCTACTTTCAGATTCAATGAAATTATACTGTAAACAATTAGCTAAACCAGTTTCAAGATTTATGAGATTCTTGACCTGATCTGAAAAAAAGAAGAGAAGTAATTTGGGATGAGTGAATTTGTGAGCATCTGATTTGAAGAATGAAAGGAGTTTTGTTGTATTTTATCTCAGCTTGGGCTGAATGGTCCCTCTTTGATAACAAACCCATTTTATGACATATCAAACTAGATTCAGACAACAAACAAACGCTCAAATAAATAGATTGGTAGACACAAGCAGAAAATAGAACTACACTAAAGTTCTCAGATTACTTTGGAAATTTTAGGCTGTTGCCTGCAAATTAAACTTTTTGAAAACAGAAATGTAACACTACTCATTCAGCCTTTCAACTACTACTGTCTTTCCAAATGCACCACTCTCTAAAGTTGTCAGCACTGTATTTTACAAAGATATACAGCCAGCAAGGAAGTAGATAGATAGAGATAGCCTTTATTCAGTGCAATAAGCATGTAAAGATCTTCTCCAAATTGTTAGACAATTACAACCGTCCACCAACAAATTTTTAGCAATGAAACCATGGAAGAACTGGGTGCTGTAAATTTCCAGACCAAGCCTGCAAAAGACATTGTGAGACTGCAGCATGGAAAGTAAGGCCTTTGGAGACTTCTACTCATGCAAAAATCACCATAATGCATGAACTTTAGAGGTAAATTATTGGAGTTGGAAGAATAAAAAAGACACTCCAATTTCAGGGTTTCCCTACCATAATTCTAGGATTAGAGCTCCAGGCTTTAACATCATCACCATATGTCAGGCTGTCTCATATTTGGATACTTTAAAACACAGCCTATTATTTTTATATTTGTTGAATAAACAGTAGTCAGGAAATTCTTTTAGACTTCTCTTACTTACACAATATTTCCTGCTCCTCAGATATTTGTGTGACTGATTCTTAAGCAGAGAAAGGATCTTCTGTTCATATTTGGTCTGTTCCTGGTAGTGCAATTTTTATTGATTTCTCTCTCTGACATCAGATACAAAGCAGCTGAACTCAGCACTGAGTAAGTGCTGAAGGCAGTTTGGCCTAGAAGCGTTTTGGCTACCAATTCAATGAAAATATTATGGCTACAGAAATTAGTAGGTCTCCAGCTTCACATATTTGGTTTGAAAAAATATATATCTATGAAAAAAGAAGTCATATTAAAAAAAAATCACAGTACAATGTTTCTTTGTTGTTGTTGTTGGATTTAAAGTCATTTCTTATCATATGAGTGTAGCAAAAAATCTAAATCTTGAAGTCTCCTTCATTATTATTTATGTATTATGGCCTGATTAAAGTCTCTACTTTTCTTGTCCATGTGTTCAATGATATCCTCAATTTCCAATATTATATTTCAATAAATAACTAATATAGATTTTCATCATGGTCTTCATCCTAATGTGTTAATAAAAATTGTTTTCTCCATGGCAACAATTACCTACATTTAGGTTTCAACTAGGTTTTTGGTAGTCCATTAAATAACTGCAATTCATAGAACCACAGAAACATTTGAGTTGAAAGGGACTTTTGAAGATCAGGTAGTCCAGCTCCCTTGCAATAAACAGGGACACTTACAGTTAGATCATATTTCTCAGAGCCCTGTCGAACCTGACCTTGAATGTCTCCATGAATTGGGCATCCACTGCCTCTCTGGGCAACCTGTTCCAGCGCCTCACCACACTTATTGTAAATATCTTCCTTTTATTCAATCTAAATCTCCTCTCCTGTCACCTAAAATAGACTTCAGTAAAGCCTTTGACATGGTCTCTCACAGGCTTCTTCTGAGGAAACTGGCTGCCTGTGGCCTGGACAGGTACACGCTCCTTTGAGTAAGAAACTGCCTAGAGAACCATGCCCAATGGGTGGTGGTTAATGGAGTTAAGTCCAGCTGGCGACCTGTTTCAAGTGGTGTCCCCCAGGGGTTGGTACTGGGGCCTATCATCTTTAATATCTTTATTGATGACCTAGATGAGGGGATTAAGTGTACCTTCACTAAGTTTGCAGATGATACCAAGTTAGGAGGTGGTGTCGATCTGCCTGAGGGTAGGGAGGCCCTGCAGAGGAACTTAGATAAGCTGGATCGCTGGGCTGGGGTGAATGGAATGAGGTTCAACAAAGCCAAGTGCCGCATCCTGCACTTTGGGCATAACAACCTCAAGCAGGTTTTAGGCTTGGGGACAAGTGGCTGGATGACTGTGAAGAAGAAAGGGACCTGGGGATGTCGGTTGATGCTTGGCTGAACATGAACTGACAGTGTGCCCAGGTGGCCAAGAGGGCCAACGCCATCCTGGCCTGCATTAGAAATAGTGAGGCCAGCAGGAGCAGGGAGGTAACTGTCCCCCTGTACTCAGTGCTGGTGAGGCCGCACCTCGAATATTGTGTTCAGTTTTGGACCCCTCACTACAGGAAAGGCATTGAGGCCCTGGAGCGTGTCCAGAGAAGGGCAACAAAACTGGTGAGGGGTCTGGAGCACAAGTCTTATGAGGAGTGGCTGAGGGAGCTGGGATTGTTTAGTCTGCAGAAGAGGAGGCTCAGGAGAGACCTCATTGCACTCTACAACTTCCTGAAGGGAGGTTGTGGTGAAGAGGGGTTTGGCCTCTTCTCCCAGGCAACGAACAGGACCTGGGGAAATGGCCGCAAGCTGTACCAGAGGAGGTTTAGGTTAGACTTAAGGAAGAACTTTTTCTCTCAGAAGGTGGTCAGGCACTGGGATGCCCTGCCCAGGGAGGTGGTGGAGTCTCCGTCCCTGGCAGTGTTCAAGAGGCGTCTGGATGAGGAGCTGCGAGATCTGGTTTAGTAGCTTGTGGTAGCAGTGGTAGTGTGAAGACGGTTGGACTAGATGATCTTGTAGGTCATTTCCAACCTTCTGATTCCATGATTCTATGAAGTCTAGGTAAATGATATTGGTGCCTTCTTCTTCTGATGTGTCTTCTTTGTTTTCCTAATTATGTTAATGACATAGAACAAATAATATAAAACATGTTTTTATTTACTTTTTTCTGGATTCAAAATCTTTTTAAGCCAAAGAGTTTTCTCTGCACCTTTTCTTCAGGCAACAAAAAAATCAGCTGGATTGGAACATTCAGTAATTAATACAGCTGCTTTAGATTTTCAGTATTCTGTTTTGTATGAAAGTAGTTTCCTAACTCAGAACCTATCAAATTCAATCAGATTTAATGTATTTCTTAAAATTTGATGAAGGGTAAGCGTGGCTTGGACACTGAAAAAGCACTTAGGAATGGGGGAGGAGGAGGGTGGAAGAGAAAAGAAAACAGAAAACATATTTATGCTTTGTTGGTCTGACCTAAGTCCTCACCATTTACTTCTGGCTCTACTAATGATAGCTCAGTTGTAATTAAGATCATTAAGATTCTTGATCAATGTTACAGTGCTCGATCCTTGTAGCTTGCTACCCAGACTCTTCTCACCACTGAATCACGCATTTCCCCTCTCTTCATAGAGTATCCAGAAAATAATGAATACAAAAATGCAAAGCAACTTCCTGATCAACCCCAGGAGGAGAGTAGTGTCATTGGGTCACCTGAGAGTCCTTGGCTGAGAACTTGAGATAAGTACTTTCTTTCTCCTCCGCCTATATCAAAGACAGATAGGTCAGCCTCCTCTGTCTCAGCAACTTTGGCTTCAACGTCTGAGCAATTCATTTCTTAGCATCAAAAACTACCCCCACAACTACCTCATGTTTCATACACCTGTAATGCTAGAAGCTGTTTCCACCATCTTTTGGGCAGGTAAACTAATTTCAGCACTCCTATAGTAATGGATACCCAATAGTAGTTACTAAGGAAGGTCTGAGCACTTGGGCATAATTTGTCCTACTATTGACAAGAAAAGCATTCCATGTCTGAGTACTGCAAGCCTTGGTCTCTGGGTGGTTGGTAGTAGTATGTGGGGGCCAAAGAGTAACACAAACTCAGGTAGAGTTGTGCCTGAGCAAGTCCTAGGCATGTTACCCCTGGATACGTGTTTGGATATGATACTTTGCAGGACCTATAGTTCCAATCCCAGAGGGAAATTATGTGTACTCATGCTACCTAATATGGAGCATAAGATTACACTGCAATCATTTTATTGTTTCTGGCTCATTTAGAGCCAGGTCATGGATTTCCACAAGCCATTGAATGGTTCATATTACCTCTTTGAGCATTTTAATTGAGTATGGGCATAGAAGTATACGGAGGCATATTGCAGATATGCAAACATTAGGGGCATTTGGATTTCAGTACCAAAGCAGATGGTTTCATATACATCCAGGAACTGGTCCAAGATTCTGGTGAAGCCATTTAGACCAGATCTGGCTATCTTATTTCTGTCTTATGCTTTATCTTTACTTCTCAGTAACAATCCAGGACACTTTTTTCTTTATTAGCCGTAGAATCCTGCAGCCATAGCTTTCCATAGTAATGAGAATTTCCCACATAAACACATACAAACTTGGCAAATTAAGTCAGTGTTGAAGACAGTCCTTTTTTTTTTTTTTTTTTTTTTGTTGTATTGGAATGAAGGTACTTGAAATGAGATGAAAGTCTGACAAGTGATACAAAAATTATATTCAATTAAATTAGTCAAGTTATGCAGACATACAGGTGTGATTTTTATGCATAACCATTAGGCAGTCTCCCATGGCAAAAACAGCAATGGGTAAATTCATGCATTTATTCCACAGGAATGGAGTGGCAACAATCACAAGCATGCAATAAAGATCTATTTTTTGAAAATATCTCTAGCCATTCATCAATTCTACTGCCAGCAGGATACAATATAAACCTTCTGAAGAGGAGTCTAATCATAAAAATGCACTCAAGATTATACTAACAATTCAGAATAAATAGGCACTTGCCATGAAAATTATGCCAATGCTGAAAGAAAGTGTTCTTTTACAGAAAGATGGTGATGATTCATTATTTTACAAGAAAAACTAGAGTAGGGATTATCATGATGGAATCAATAACAAAAGCTGTTCATTTTACATTTTCTATGCTTTGGCTTTTTTAATAAGCAATGCAATAACATAACCTGAATTTAAGTCTAATGCCAGAAGAGCTCTTGTCTCCAGTTGTTCATGTTATGTGAGACATCAACAAAGAAGGTGAGTGATGTTATGGATATATTTTTTAAAAAGTGGACATTCCATTTGCTTTGCTGGAGGCTTAAAGAAATATTAAAATTACCAGCTTTTTCCTCAGTATTCTGGTACACTGATCACATACAGGTTACATAGACACTTCAGAGGAGCCACCCAAAAGCAGTTGCTGCTATCCGCATGATCATTGTACTTTCAAAAAGCATTCTCCTTTCCTCTCCTTTCTTTTCTCTATTCTCTATTTATTTATGCAATGGATAAGCACATTGCTATGTAATACAATATATCTGTAAATAAACCTGCTTTTTTAATAGAAATATATTACAATAAAGTCATTTGTGGATAAAATTGATACTTTTTCTGTTAGAAAAGCTATTTTTTCTTAGAAAACTATGTAAGAATGGCTACATATCATCAACCCTAAGGACAAACCTCCCAGCTTCTGCGAAGGTCGGCAGTGGATGCATCTAAGAACACCAAAACCCTGACAAATATTGAGTGATTCTTTTACAGTCACACTGTGCTGAATTCTAGCAATCTGATCTAGAGCTTTTATAAGCCATAACTCTTTCTGTGTTTAATGTCCATCAATGGATATTTTTTAAGAGTACATCCAATCTTTTTTGAATACATTTGTAGTTTGGGCATTTGCAGACTGAAAATTAGTGCTTTTCTGGATCACTACACATAGCTCCTCTGTGTCTAAACTAGGAAATTAGAAGGGGCAAGGGAATTTTCTTCATCATTGGATCTAGGCTCTGCTTATTCAGTAGCCCTTGTACAGTTTTGGCTTAGGTCAATTAGAAGTTTCATAAGTGATTCCCAAGCATATTATTTTCACTTACAAAATGCAAAATTCTTCCTCATATCATGATGAGCATCCATTGTAGATGTAACCAACATCTTTGTCAAGATAAACATTTTTGATATATCACACATAGTCATTCTGTAACAGAGTATCAGAGAAAAATCAATGTTGAATGCAATTTTCTAATATAGATGGAGATTTCTCACAATAGCTTATGGCCTGTATTTACTCGGGGCTCTCAAACTGTTAAACTCATTGGAAAAGTTTTCTGAAAGAAACAAGTGCTTTTAGTGAGTACTGAAATGAGATCCAGCTTCCTCTGAAGATGTCTGCTGGAGACTGACTGACTAGTTGGTTGGCACCTGGCTGTGCTGACTAGATTTTCACTGAATAACAATGGCAGCATAAAAATCTACATATAAACATCTCAAGTTGTATACGTCAGTCAGGTTTTGATTGTCTTCCTGTCTCCTACAACAGAGTGACACTTCTGTTGTGATTTTCCTTTGATCTTTTCTTATCTTTTCCTTGTTGTTTCCTTCTGCTGTTATGATTGCAGAAGTTCAAATTCCCATGTGGTTCAACATCACACAATTCCCATATTTTGAAGAAAGTCCTACTTTTCAGTAAGCTTCTTGTCACAGCCATTCTCGCTAACGTTATATGTCTTTATTTAGCTTAGTAGAGAGATTCTATGATCTGTGGTCATGTAAAATGCCTGGTTTTCTGAAAAATACATAGAAATTAAAAGTTTCATATTCATTTCCTCAAGAGGGATTACTTAAGAATTCAGATGCATTAAAGGCTAGTATTCTTAATTGCATTTTGGTGTCTCAGCTAATTAAATTAAAAGTATCATAATAAAAGATTCATGCTCTAAAGAACATAAGCATTAAAATTTCTGGTTTGTGCTGCAGGTGGAAAGAACTCCTTTTTCATACTTCCCCTATGCAGCACAGACTGTAACACAAATGGTGCAGTATTATCCTGGAACAGTGAATGCAATTCCATGGGAAATATAACTTCACAAGTCATTTTACCTAAGGCCCTGCTCATAATCTCCTTCACAGATATAAACTTCTCATTTGTATGCTTCATCTCAGGCATCTAATCTACATTTCCAGTGCTATTCTCAGGGGAAGTTCTGAACTCTAATACACAGAAATATAAAACAAAACAGCCCTGAAATGTATAATATGTCTGTAGAACTAATGAAAGTGTTGTCCTTAATGAGATTACCACAAAATATTAAAGACTCCGCATTTGTCTGATCTACACTAACAGCTTCCCAGATGTTTTGTCCCCTAGAAACAGGGAGTCTGCAGCCTCTGAAATGCAAATAAAATGTGAATCCAACAAAGTGAGTAACTACATTTCTTTTACTAGTTGAAAATTGGTACTTTTGGCTATAATCTGTGTTCCTCCCTAGTTCTAAACCAGCAGTATTTTCATCTGAAGTTCTCTAATAACAGCAATGCTAACTGAAATGTGCAGTTAATCCACATATAATTTAAAATGTGATCAGCATGGAACAATTTTCTCTAATACTGTCATGTCACTGTGTCCCAGCCCTGAGGAAAGATATCATTGTTAAAGCTGAAAAACTTGTTTATTAACACTGCCAATTTCCACCCAAGCCTCATCTCCTAAAAGATCATGTTTCTTCTGTCTGTTTTCATATTATGATTAGGAGAATAAGAAATTATGGAAGACATCTCTAAGCTGGCCAGAGACGAACTGAGTAACTTGTTTATCTAATGACTGGCAATTTACCCAATAAAGCTGGCTAAGTGCAAATCTGAAAGTAAAATTTGAAGATGCAAAAATGATAAATTTATGAAAAGGTTAATGTGCAACTGGTAAAAGTGAAAGTAGGAAACTGCACACTTGAATTTTTCTCAGGTTCCTCGCCTCTCTGAAAAAGAAATTACATGAACTTTAATTGCTACTTTCATCCCTTTTCTGCTTTGCAAACTCTTTGAAGTATTTATACAGGCTTTAAACATAACAGCAGCAGACCAATGGACTTTAGTAAGATATACGGAGCAGTTGTATTTTATTACTTGCAACATCCTGGCAAGTTCTTCTTTTAAAAGAATATATGCAAGTATTGTGGATGGAACCGCTGCTTATGTAGGACTGATTTTTGACTGCAATCATACAATTGTATTCCTAGAGCAATTCCACTGAAGTAAACTAGCATAAAGAACTCTGTTCTGATCTCAATATAGACACTAAAAAGATATTGGATTTATGCTCAGGTGGTGGAATTAAATCTTTTCATTCACTGAAGTCTTTTAGTTTTGGGACATCTGCCATAGTGTAAAGTGTGCCTGGCTCAATGGCTCAGTGGCTACCTCTGCCAGTTGTGCCATGTTCACTCTCTTAGAAAATGCAAGGATCCAGATATCTGGATCTAACTTTTGCCTTTCTGCCCCAGGTTTAATTAGATAAACTTGACACTTACTGCATTATTAGGTACTTGAGAGTGTTCCTGTGTGTACTGGGATGCCCAAGGCTTTCTGCATCCTCATTATTTATCAGTTACTGTATATATCACCTTTTGAGTATTTAACAGACTCTCCATGTCGAAAGATTATATCTTCAGGTTACAGTTTTGACACAGTAGTCTGTGCTTCATATGGAGAATTAACTATTAACAGACAGAAAAATACCTTCTACAAATGTTCCTGAAATACAGCAGTTTCAAAACGCAACTTGGTTTTACATAGGTCACTTCAAATGTAATGCCTCCTATTTATTTCAGTGGAAACCACAACAGATACAAGAAAGCACAATGACATTGTTTGATAGAGCAAATTCTCAGCCACAAAATGCTATTTTTCCTCATAGGCAATGCCCTTAGCTATGCATTTTGGCCAGTGATGAATAAGAACTCCATGCTGTTCACCTAAAAATCTGCACCAGCGAGGTGACCCACTGTCACCACTGCTGAAACTCACCACTCACTCCTCATTGTGGTTAAATTCACTCTTTACATATATACTGTTTACTGTACACATAAATGCTCAGCACATTCAGCAAGCATCAATGAATGTCAGTGGGTGCGTGGAGGAATTCAGTTCCAGATTTTTGCTTCATCCACACTTCCATGTCAGATGTCATTTTTTTCAGACTGTCCCTCTGCTGCCATCTGTCACACGGCAATAAAATGTAATGGAATGTTGTTGGCAAGGTTCATCTTCTACTGCCATAACACCAATATCTGCCTTTGTCGTCATGGGCCAACATCATAACAGGAGGTATTACTTCTAGAGCAGCACTCGAAACATTCCTTATATGTACCTGACGACTAAAAATAAACAAACAAATAAATAAATAATTGCAAGATTTGTTGTTTTATTGTCAAGTACTCTAAAGGTTTCTACAAATGGATTTTAGTTTACCTGTGATCATGACTTACAGCAGAACTCCATGCCTCCAAGTGCTTCAGCAGTCCTATTGTTAATCTCTTCTTTGGAAGAGTTTATAACAATTGTTTTTGACTGAAAGACAGAATGGTATTGTGCCTAATAGCCTCCCTGTGGGTATCTTTTCTACTGCTTTGATCTTACAGTCTCTTTATCTCGTCCATTGGCCTTTAAGTATTAACAGAGGTGTTTCTTCTCCCTGCCTCAGTGAGGGAGGAGGGAACCACATACCGCCATCACTGACAGCTGCTCCTTGGGCCAGGACATACACACTGCATGGCCCCATACTCTACCAGATGGGGGGTTTTAACCTCTCCATCCTAGTAACATGCATTCTGTGGAAGAAAAACAGAGCCAGAAGCCATCAGGGTGAACCAAAGACACTGGAGAAAAGAATGAGAAGACTTTCAATTAAATATTTCCAGTATTTTCTTCAAAACCAAAAACTTTTCTTGAAAAAAATATCCAGATATGTCAAAATCCAATTTCAATTTATTTATTTTAGAAATATACTAATTATACTTTTTCAAAAAGCTGGAGCTGACAATGATCTCAGCAGGTTCAGCAGCAAGCACTGAAATGTAGTCATATGCCATTACAGTACGAGCTGCAGTTTAAGGTCCCATATGCTAACAGGCTGTTTTCTCTCTTCTTCCTTCCACCTCTCCACTTGCAGTGGCTTCTTGGTGGTCTCCACTTTTGAACCTCTTCCGTCCTCATGTTTTGGTATGCAGACACACCTGTCACTGAGTTTTTCACCTGCTCTGTTAGCTCCATGCTGACTGAGCAAAAGTTAGCAGATAGAAGTAAGGTTGTGGACTGTTCTACCTCATGTCCCATGGTGAAATAATAATAGTAAGAAAAACAGATTGCATCATGTTTTCAATTTGTGATGTCTCTAAAGCAGTGCAGAATCTTCATGCCTTTTCAAAACCCAGGGGGAATGAAAACAGCATTCTTTGCTGGCCGCATTTTTTACATCCTGGCATCCCAAAACCACCTAGTTGTCAGATCAAGAAGAAATATTTCAAGTATAAATGCTCCTGCTCCTTCACCCTTTTTTTTAATATCTGTTCCTCATAAACAGTACAAGTTCCATAAAGGATTGGGTTTCCTTTACAAGTATGTAAAGAACTTTACTGAATGTTGTCATAATTCACAAGCAGATCAGAATCTAACAAAATTGAAACAGGAAGGATAAAGTTGCCTGTAGGCTGTTCTGGTAATCTGTCAGAGCCATAAATATATTTAATGTGGAAGAGAAGAAATTTTAGCCTTTTCCATGACTGAGATCACAGCACAACTATGTTATAAATAGTAATGAAGTAAAATATGTGGAAAAGTACACATTCACAGTTTTGTTTAGGCAGACACAAAAATGGCAAGACAATTTAAAGTTCAGGCGCAAGGACCTGTTAATGGCAATTAAAAAGGGATATGTAGGAGCAAATGCTGAAGTTCTTAAAATATGATTACAATAACAGCTCGGGTGGACCCTTCAGTCCTTTCTAAGCCCATATTATGATCACCTGAGATGAAGACAACAGCCTTTGGCAGGCAGATCTGCTAACTCCAAGATGAGCAAACTGCCTGATGTACTAGCCAATAATTTCTGCAGTGAGACAGAGGCTGAACAGGAAAAACTGGTATTGATTTCATATTTGAGATGCCCGCTTGCCTACAGACTGCAATTTCAGACCCATATGGTTGAAAACAAAGAGAAACTACTCAGAAAATTTATCCAAATAACATTGTGTGCTCAAGATTTACACAATTTGGATGATTCAGTAGCTGTTTATTGCAGACTGTGCTTTTTTTTTTCCCTCTGCTTCATACATTTTTAATTCTAATCACGCTGTGTTGCCCCTGATATCTTACACAAGACCCACAGTCTGTTTTCTACCCTACAATTGGAGTCTTTATTTATTCCAAGTGTGTTCTCTGTTTGTTTCTGATAGTTTCACATGTCTGTGGGCTGCCACGTCTCTTGACTTACATTATTTTCACAGTTCGTTTTCCTTGAGGTAATGGAAAATATGCGTGCACATAAGCTCTTTCAATGATAGTTGTAAATCATGACTCAAGCTCTCCGCAACACCTGTCTGTACGTATGTAGCTAATCTGTCTCTGGTTTTAGATGTTGCTCCACAAACTGAAATGTTATACAGAGCCAGCAGAACTTAACTACATCCAGAGCTGTACACAGAGGGTACGCAATTAGGATGACCTGCAAACAAGTGCACCTGTTACTCTTTGTAGTGTTACTTCATTAACTCATTTCAAGTAACAGCCTTGATCACTGCCCCTGATTTATTGTCTTCTTTTGTGATATTAGTAGACTTCACAAGAGAAGAGAAACTGGGAAACATATTGCAGAGAATATTTGTCTGTCTAACTATCCATTTACAATGCACCAGGGAGCTATATATATGATAGCTTGTAAAGACGACCAGCAGTCAGAGGAAAAGTTTCACTTCCTGACAGATGACAGTTTAGTCACTGAGATAATATTTACTAATTTTGGATAAAGTCTATGATGACGTGTTTGTTGACCACGGCATGAATTACATTCCAATTGTTCTAGATTTATTGGGAGAACCTTCTAAAATGACAAATGACTGAGAAAACCAGAAATCAACACAAACATGTCATGTCTCTGTGCAGGAAAAATGGCGTGGAAGTAAAGCTGATTGCATGAAAAAATAGTTCAGAATAAAAACAGAAAACTTGCTGATCTCACATTTTTTCATCTTTTCTCTTAATAGGAATGATTAAGCAATACTCTGAAGTATTCATTTGGAAGTGACATTATAAGAGCAATGAAGAAAAAGGTAAAGCTGGTAGTATATATATGGATTCATTATTTTAAAGCAATTTTTCCTATAAATATAACAAGAATGATGGTTTCCTTCTGTCTTCAGCAAATAAAATTATTTTTTCTGATTGTGTCTTAAAAATTCCCACAATCTCGTATTCTACTGAGATGCAAATGACAAATTTATTTGTGTAAATGGCAATATTCAATGCACAGAACACTTCTGTAAACGATATACTTGTCTGCAGTAAGACAAAACGAAAACAATGTTGTTGATTTCATTTTAACTGTATCAGGTTGATGCCAACACAATTAGCTTTCTCTGGCATTTCTTCTGCTAGCATAAGCTTTGCCTATATGTCAGGAGAGCTGACTTTCATTGGTGCCTTTCATCCTGTCTGCCTTTTTGTCCATGTGTCCAGTTCTTTGGGTAAATATTATGTATGCTCATTTCTTACCTTGACAACGAGAAAAAATGTGACTGAGACATGGAAATAGAATCTGAGAGCAATCCTGAGTCCCACAGAATAGATGTTGTGTAATGACGAGAGACTCCAATATATAAAGTAGCTTTTTACAAAGATCCTTGTTGAGGGGGGAGGGGAGGAAATAAATAAAAATAAAAATAAAAATAAAAATAAAAATAAAAATAAAAATAAAAATAAAAATAAAAATAAAAATAAAAATAAAAATAAAAATAAAAATAAAAATAAAAATAAAAATAAAAATAAAAATAAAAATAAAAATAAAGAAGCAGCAGCTCCATTGGTAAGCCTTTGTAATTTTCTCTTTTCAGAAGTCCAGAATATTATTTACTGCATCTTTAATTAATTATGCTGTGGACAACAAAGTTATCTGAAACTCAATGCAGTAAGCATTTAATTTGACCCTCTCTTTTTGTTTCACCATATTCCTTTTGAATTATTTTTACTCTTTCTTTCTTTTCTGTATTTCTCCTTCTATCTTCAGGTTCTTCCCAAACGTCCTTATATGTGAATAATAGTTCTCATTTTATAAAAATCTTCTCTAACATTAATCAATTTAATTAAAAGAATTTTTTTGTGAGATAGCTGTAATTTTTTTTCTTAATACTGTTCCCGACATTATCATTATTTATGTCAATATATTCATAGCTGAAGAACACTGAAGAAATGTTTTTTAACTTTACTCATATGGGGAAAATTAAGTTACGTATAAACACAAAGCTTTGCTGCATGAAGTGATGTGCATTGACTTTTTGAAATAGGAAAGAGGTGATCCTTCTGATTTTTCTGGAACTTGAACAAACCATCAGCTCTAACTGCTACATTGCAGTGTTGACTAAGCTGAAGGCTCAAACTTCCAGAGTAAGACCAGAGAAGAAGTTAACCTTTTTCTTGACATCAGTGATGCCTGCCCTCTTACCAGTTTGAAGACCATGGAGCACATTGCTAATCATGTCTGGACTATCCTACCACATCCATCGAAAAGTTCAGATTTGGCCCCTTCTGATTTCCACATGCTCAGGCAACAACACCATTGTAGCATGCTGTTGTGAAATGCTGGGTCACCTCTGCTAGTGCAGATTTTTATGATTGTAGCATGCAGGCAAAAATCATCACTGGCAAAGATGTACAGCTGATGGGGGTGACTATGCTGAAAAATGGTGCTTTGTAGCTGAGAATTTTCTATATCAAACAGTGTTGTCGTGTTCTTTGTATCTGTATTTCCATGAAAGTAAATAGGAGGCATTACTTTCAAAGTGACCTATGTATGTTTCAAAGGTGGATGGAAAATTTAACTCTGATAGTCTCCTGGTAGGTCCAGTTGCAGAACTCTTCTGATTTCTCATTGAGAATATTTCCAGGCAAGTACAATTCTACTTAAAAATTATATCAGTGAATACATAAGTACAATTCATTGCAACAAAAACTTTCCTCAGTGTTAATATCTCAACTGAGTTGGAGAAGGGGAAGGAAAGAAAGATGAGATATCAGTCTGCAGGCAAAGCATATGAATTGTTTAACATATTCTATTAAAATGTCTACTTCAACTGTGGGCTGCTAATTCTCCAGGGTTCAGCAACTAGACACTGCAAAAGAGTCATTCTGCTAATGCATTGAATGTTGTTGTAAAAATAATAATGAATTTATCCCTGACTTTGATTGTTAAATATGAGATGAATGACCCTTGACCACAATCTTTCTTGAAGCAATTTAATTTTAACTTATCTTGATGGAAACAAGAAAGTTCCGATCAACTTTTAGTCTGACTAAACTCAATGCTTTGTCATCTGAAGTCATTGGGTAAACATGAAAATTTGGAAGCACATTTCTTTTTCACATTTCTTTATTATCCACAGGCTTCAGATCTCTACCAAAGCTGTCTATGCTGCACTGCTTTCTTTCATTTCTGCCCTGGGGATTTTCACTTCAGAATGATTTAGGTGATTCCTGCACTGTTGGCCTATCACTGAAGTGCTCTTCCCTCTAGTGAAGAAATGAACATTTGACTCAGGTTAAAAAGACTAACAGGCATCAGGCCATAGAGAATTAAGTGTTGCAACATGGGATATTATCTAAGACTTCCAAGGATCTGGGACTAAATAGCATTCGAAGTATCATTGATGGAAATAATAGAGAATATTGAAACAAAAAAATCTTGAGTTAGTTAAGTTCAAATAGCATCAAGTCACCCCTTGGTTAATACCCAGAACAAGCAATTTCTTTATTCTCTCATTCATTTGCTGATTTCTGAATTGAATCAGAAAGATTCTGGTGTAGGATCCCCTTTCACACAAGTTGAAATGATGAAAATAAACATCAGTTGCACTAATTTTTAAGAGAAACTGAAAGAACACTTATATGAGTAAAGGAATTAGACAGGACTTAGAAAAAGGTTCTGAGATTACATTTTACCTGTTTTCAGAAAAAAACTGTGTTTTGTACAGTTCATTCAATTTTATTGTTTACTAGAACTATAATGAACATCATCAAGAATAAGATTATGCCTCAAATAAATTAAAAAGAATGTGGTCAGTGATAGAAAGCATTATTTTATCTCCCTCCCGCTAAAAGATGTTTTTTCTTGGAACTGAAAATAATCACAGAATCATCAGAACTGAACTGTTAAAACTGGTCAGAAAATGAAAAATGGTAATGCAAGAAGTGATATCTCAGAATTAGATTTAATTTATTGTTGTTCTTAGTTTTCATATGTTATATTAAATTTGTTCTTCATTGTTATCATTAATTTCTTTTAAAAAGCAAGAAGTAAGATAATTTA
Source organism: Phasianus colchicus (assembly GCF_987193195.1). Taxonomy (NCBI): domain Eukaryota; kingdom Metazoa; phylum Chordata; class Aves; order Galliformes; family Phasianidae; genus Phasianus; species Phasianus colchicus. Next base: position 78,544,746 of record NC_143437.1, read on the forward strand.
ATACCTTACTCTTCACAGAATAAAGTAAGTTGCGCAGAAGAAAAAAGACAACAACGTTGTCTTTCTCCTGTCCCCCTCTCATATTTTGATACGTTTCTCTCAGTTTCATATCAGTTGATTATGCAAAACTTCGCTGGTTTGCATAACAGTCTGGGCAGTAGTTCACCATCTGTACTGATTTCCTGTATCTCGGAAATCAGATTTCTTTCATTGCTTCTTTGCCAGCATCAGTTCTGAGAAAGCACTATGGGCGACATAAATGTTAGCTTTCTTTTATCTTCAAACAAAACAGCCAAACCTGAGTCAAACATTTGGCAGTGCTGTAATGTCAGGAGGATTAAAAACTAAATATCAAGCATAGCCTGACAATTATCAGGAATTTTCTCAAGTTCCTCAGTGAATTCTTCCTATTCATCTCTCCAAAAAGTTATCCTTGCTAACACTGGACATTTCCTTTTCTTCTCTGAGCAATGGAGAAGATTCTAGAGGCAAGTTTCTAGAAGTGTGTAGGAGGGGTCTCAAGCACAAAGAGGGCTCATTCAATATTACTAAAACTGTGTGAATACCAAGGAGCTCAGATTTGCAATTTGAAAAAGTCAGGAGAAATCAGCCCCTTGCTGTGGGCAGATAGCTCCAGCAATGAAAGGTAAAGTCCCTAGTGACTAAGGCAGTATGCAGGACATTAGAGAGACAAAAGGTTATGTTTTTAATATTAATTCTCAGTGACAACTCTAGCTGATACTTTCCAAAACTAAGTTGGAAAGGATATGTTTTTTCTTTACAGATTCCAGTCGGGAGCCAAAACATGCATTTGAAATTATATTGCAATAAAAACTGTGGTAGCACCTTATTTAGACACTGACAGAGATGCCAAAGTGGCCAGCCTTCTTTCTTAGAAAAATTGAATCTGCTGTTTTTCCTGCTGCTTTACAAATCGGTTCAGATCACCTTTTTATGAGTACTATGAGCAAACCTCTGAAGTATCCTCAGAGGTTATATTTCCTCAGCAGTGTTGATAGTATCAGCAAAACACTGCTCAGAGAGTCAGTCAGCACTGAGAAAACAGTACCTGTGAATGTCACAGGAGATCATTTCATTTTTTCAAGAGCTGGCAAAATAAATAAATAAATAAATAAATAAATCAGTTGAAGACTGTGGATCATATGGAAACAAAAGAAAAATATCAGTGCTAGTCTTCGAAAATGTATTATGCCGTGATAAATGTAAAACAATTCTGCTCCAAATCTGTGGTGATTACGAAGAAGACAATGTGGTCGTGATAATTAAAGAATAAGCTAAAACCTCATCCTGCAATAATTATGCAAAACCACAGCATTATTTGCTGTTCAGCCACTGCTTAGGAGCCAAAGTCCTCACTCACCACTTAGACCTCTTACTTTGCCACACTGACCAAACATTTAATAATTTTAGACTTTTTCAGGTTACTGTTGAAATTCCACAGATGTTTAAATTTCAACATTAAAATGTTTTAATTCCTCAGTGATGGGGAGATGGCTGTCTTCATTCTCCAGAAGGCTGATTTCTGTTACAGCATACTTGAAGGTGATAGCAGTGACAAATCCCTGTGACAGGTTTCAAACAACTTTTGTCAGAGTTCCTGCCAGGACTTCTGAACTGTGGGCTCTTGATTCTCTAGATACCCCAGAACATAGTCCAAATGTGCTTTGACCATTGTGCAGTCAGGTGTTCTGGGTGTGTATACTCCAGCTTTCAACTGAACCAAAACCATGATTATTTAAATCAGAAGGAGAAGAAGTAATTATTTTATTACAGAGAATACTTGATTGAGTCACTGGGACTCAATTTCCAGTGACTAATCCAGAAAGTGTAAATTTTCCAAGTATAAACCCTCCTATCTGCCTGCCCAAACAATGAGCTTTCTGGTAGCTTCTCTAGCACTATAACTCCCACACAGTAAGTATGCCACATGGTGCCACTGTCCTTCAGTCAGAAAAAAACAGTGTGCCTCTCAGAGACTGCCCATTACCCCATCCTGGAACTGGCAGGTTTAGGGCACCTGAAGCTGTAGATAGCCATGCATTTACTCCCTGACTAATGACCACTGATGGCTTTTTCTAAATTTATTTTGTTTCCCACTTAAAACAAAGACTTTATCTTCTGTAGAGAAGAAACATCTACCAAGGATTTACATAAAAGTTTAGACTTAATTTATTTTGTCTCAGTCTAAAATATCTGTTTGCTCTTTGGAGCAGGCATTGGGCCAGCATTAGAAGCCCAAAAGAAGTAATGTCTGAGAATGGCCTGATAGTGTCTACAAGGCAAAAATTCTTTCATTCAAGGCAGTCACACTTGGATGTATATTTCTCAGAGAATATATGCTGCTATTCCTGTCATAAATTAACAGAACTCCATTATTAATGAGTATATTTTCTAATGGTTATGGAGGTCAGTCTAGGAAAATTGAAGAGATTTTTTTTCTTGAGTCTGCTGATGTATTCTTGAAATAAACTGTAAGTAGAAATTGAGTTTATTAATCTTGAAAATATTACTCTTCACAGTTCAGAACCTGCTTCATAAATGCTCTCGGAATGTAGGCATTCAACTTGCTTAGGAATATACCTGTAGTGTTTTCTCCTTTCTCTAACCACAGTTTTGCTTTGTTTCGTATTTCCTACTTGTCTTGCTATGATCTCAAAGAGTAACTTGCCTTCAATTATAACCAAACAGTGCAAGTGAGGTCCAGGTTCCAGTGCGTGAAATTCAGTATCTTCTCCTGTGTTCCCACACATTAATAACCCTTCTGGAAATGAATAAATATATGTTGATATATTTGGTTATTAATTTCTATTTTCCCCAAACCAAACTTTTATATGCTAAAACAACAGAACTGTTTCATTCTGCAAGAGCCTTTTTAAATTCTTATTTTCATAAAACAGTCTGTCTTCAGCAAGAGCACAATGACCTTTTCCTTTTTTTCGACACTGTTAGCAGCAAGCTCCTTTCAAGTAGTTTAGCATCCATGTACTGCAGTGCCTCATTTCAATTTAAGCATGTGCTTTACTATGTTACAGTACTGAGATTCAAATTAAGAGTTATTTTAGCACAGCTCTTCCTGAGGCCAAGTTATTTTTGAGTCAATTATATCCATAGAGTAATACTAGTTCCAGAATAAAGTCCTTGTACTGAAGAGTTTATAAAGTAGACACAAAAACATACACACACACACACAAAAAAAAAAAAAGAAAAAAAAAAGGGAAGGAAATGAAAATTATCAAAAATGTTTTTTAAAAATGAATCTTTTCACATGAAATCCTAGAGAGATTAACATAGATATCTAAATCTCTTTATGAAAATTGCAAATTTTCCCCATCTTAAAAATAAGCTCTGTGCTGATATCCACAGAAACACAGTGCACCATTTTTGGTATCTTTAGAACAAGATGTGTTTTGAGATGTTTTATCTCTATCGGAAGTATTTATTTATTCTTCACATTTTTTAATTCTTTAATCCTTTCTTCCTTCTAACTGCATATGGCCTGGAAGTGATAGTGCAGAAGATGAAGATGGCTGATATCCTTGCATTCAGAAGTTGTTCTACAGGTTGCATCTGAGCTGCAGACAGAGGAAAGCATGGCAGCATGATCTGGGATTCACAAACAGCTACAAGCCTCATGAAGCCAAGAACAACTAATTTCAATAACAGGAGATCAATGAGTGCTATTTAACATGTTCCATTTCATTTCACTGTCACCTAAAATAGACTTCAGCAAAGCCTTTGACATGGTCTCCCACAGGCTTCTTCTGGGGAAACTGGCTGCCTGTGGCCTGGACAGGTACACGGTCCTTTGGGTAAGAAACTGCCTAGAGAACCATGCCCAATGGGTGGTGGTTAATGGAGTTAAGTCCAGCTGGCGACCTGTTTCAAGTGGTGTCCCCCAGGGGTCGGTACTGGGGCCTATCTTCTTTAATATCTTTATTGACGACCTAGATGAGGGGATTGAGTGTACCCTCACTAAGTTTGCAGATGATACCAAGTTGGGAGGTGGTGTCGATCTGCCTGAGGGTAGGGAGGCCCTGCAGAGGAACTTAGATAAGCTGGATCGCTGGGCTGGGGTGAATGGAATGAGGTTCAACAAAGCCAAGTGCCGCGTCCTGCACTTTGGGCACAACAACCTCAAGCAGGTTTTAGGCTTGGGGATAAGTGGCTGGATGACTGTGAAGAAGAAAGGGACCTGGGGATGTCGGTTGATGCTTGGCTGAACATGAGCTGACAGTGTGCCCAGGTGGCCAAGAGGGCCAATGCCATCCTGGCCTGCATTAGAAATAGTGTGGCCAGCAGGAGCAGGGAGGTGATCATCCCCCTGTACTCAGCACTGGTGAGGCCGCACCTCGAGTACTGTGTTCAGTTTTGGGCCCCTCACTACAGGAAAGACATTGAGGCCCTGGAGCGTGTCCAGAGAAGGGCAACGAAACTGGTGTGGGTCTGGAGCACAAGTCTTATGAGGAGTGGCTGAGGGAGCTGGGATTGTTTAGTCTGCAGAAGAGGAGGCTCAGGAGAGACCTCATTGCACTCTACAACTTCCTGAAGGGAGGTTGTGGTGAAGAGGGGTTTGACCTCTTCTCCCAGGCAACGAACAGGACCTGGGGAAATGGCCGCAAGCTGTACCAAAGGAGGTTTAGGTTAGACTTAAGGAAGAACTTTTTCTTTCAGAGAGTGGTCAGGCACTGGGATGGCTGCCCAGGGAGGTGGTGGAGTCTCCGTCCCTGGCAGTGTTCAAGAGGCGTCTGGATGAGGAGCTGCGAGATCTGGTTTAGTAGCTTGTGGTAGCAGTGGTAGTGTGAAGACGGTTGGACTAGATGATCTTGTAGGTCATTTCCAACCTTGTGATTCTATGATTCTACGATTCTATGAAAGGTAACCACTGTCTCCGTGCTAGTTGGTGTGGAATTATGAAAGTACAGATACAGAAAATTTTGGGAATAATTTATAGCGTGTGAACAAGGGAACTGCTAGCTCACTTCTGGCCAGAAGCTCAGATATGTCTGCACTACCCACCTGAACATATCCCTGTCATTCCTTTAAGGAATAATTGCTTCCAGGAAGCATTCATTCCTTTGTCTTCTGTAAGTAACAAAAACTCTTAAGAATGGGAACTGGGTACATGTAGTCAGATATATTCTCCAGGTTCTCATTCTTTCCCAGCTGGCTAAATCCATTTCAGACTTCTCAAAACAGTTTCCTTATTTGCAAATATAGCAGAGCATCTAACTGTTTAAATTAAGCACTAACCAGTATCAGCCAGGTGCTTTCTCCTCCAGGTACTCAAAAAAACCCCCACAGCTTTACCACAGATGAAACACCAAACCTAACTGTACAACCAAATGGAGGCTGGGTTGCCATGTTACAGGAAGAGAGATTTGATGCCACCCAAATAAAAAGGTTGATTTCAATACATTAAAGGAATGCTTGGCTACTGCAGTAAAAGACAACAGCTTGAATTCTTCAGTACTTTGGTCAAATTACTTGTGAGAACAAATGCAGAACTGTGCACATTGCAGCCTGTCTGAAAGCTTCTCTCTCCTCCAGGGATAAAATCTGTAATTTTCCAGGCAAATACATAAGTGAGGAAGTGAAGATTGCAAGAAGCCTAAGGGAAGACTCACAAAAGTATTTTGTGCAGCAGATCTGAGGAAGACCAAATGGTAGGCAGACAGGAAAATCAAGGTTAAGGTTTCTTCCTACCTCCCCCAGGCTTCTGCCAGAATGCAAATGCAGAGATAAGGTAGCTTAAACAGTTTTAATTGTCTCAGTTTATGAAGCCTAAAGCAAACAATCCACGTGATGTGGGTACAGCATTATGAATGTTGTAACTAATTTGTAAGCTTTCCAAACTCTTAACAATAACATTCTGTTAAAAATATTCATAAACATACATCAGATATCCCATTATAATGTGAATGAAGATTCTTTAAATCTGTGATATCATTTTAGTTTCAAACTGCTGAAACAGGCTCTATGCACTCACTTTTGAGAATGAGATGCTCTGGGGCAAGCATATGGTCCGTGGAGCATGGAATGAGACACAGTGCAATTATAAGTTTGCCTTCATAAAAACATACCATCATTAGGAATGGAAAAGACCTCTAAGATCATCTAGTCCAACCCATCAATCAGCCAATCCTTGGGCTGGTGTTGCCTACTGAATTTTCTGCTGCCCAGGCGTAAACACCAGTCTCAAAATGAGGATGAGGATGACTGTGACCTCACTCAACTTTTCAGCCTTGTACTGCATTTACAGTACAGCTGCCACCTCTCTGAAAATTTTACCTACAGTCCAAGGAAATGTGAATTTTTTAGGAAGTCTTCTCAGCAAGAATCAGAGTGAAGAGCCCACCTCTCATTTGAGATATGGTGTGTGAAAGTTGCTTCACTCAACATGCAGGTGCTTGGCATAGCTGCTGAGGCATCTGCATTGGGTTAATTATCCACATATGATGCACGGACATTGGGAAGACATGGGTGTTTCTGACAAATTTGTCATCCCATATGGAAGTAAACATCTAAAGTAGGTCAATGAGTCGCACTCTGGAGTGCCTGCTTTTTCCCTGCCGAGCACAGTGAGAGTCTTCTATGAATGACTGTCATCTGCACTGCAATCATCTAGCCTTAGATGAGCTGAACCTGGCTCACATAGTTATGAGTCTGCAAAGTGTCAGGGCTGTGTTTTCTGATCTGTGCAATGTTTTGTGAAGGTCTCTTTTGATCCAAAACACAATTCATTTCCCAAATTTGTTGGTTATTTCTCTGAACTTCAGAAAAACAGAGGTTCTTTCTAATATAATATTGAGCATGATACAAAAATCAGGTCATCTTCACCTTGAGGAATTTCTACCTAAGTTAAATGGAAGATGAACAGCCAAATAAATAAAACATTTTGAAAATAAATCAGTTTTCATTATTATTCATTATTTGGATCAATGAAATCTTTAAGAACTTTGTTTATTTAGGAGGTACTTGAACATCAAGGAAATACTTCCTAACCTGAAAACCAAGTAAGAAAAGTTTACAGTAAGGGAAATAGGGGAATTAAGCTGAAGGAACAGAAATAATGTGATGAAACACCGTGATAGGCAGGGACTTCAGAATGAAATCTGCAAGGGAGTTTTCTTCCAAAGTAGAATTTCTGCACATTAAAATATGATTTGTGTGCTAAAATAAGAAATAATGTCATGATAGCCTGCTAGTATAGCCTATCTACTGGGTTCCATCTGGTTGGTTGCTGAGACAAAGTAAGACTGAGCATTACAAGATACTTTACTGAGTTCAAGCTGTAGAGGGATATTTGATTTTGACAAATATCTCCTTTACAGCAATAGTCTGGAATATTTTCAAAGAAACAAGGAAAAGTGAAAAACAAGCAAGAAGTCACAAAGTACTGGATTGAGTTATGTTTGCTCAGAAGCAGATGCATTTCACAATCCTTGATATTTTCTGGGAATGATTTGAAAACAAAGAAAGATATAAAAACCAAAAATATTCTCTTCATATTTGTATGCTCTTTTTTTTTTTTTTTTTTTTTTTTTTTTGTATGGCCAAATTTTCATCTCTCACCTCAATCTTTATTTCAATGCCTTGTTACTTTTTAGTACACCAAAAAGATCTGTATTAATTCAGAGAAGAATTTTATCTTTAATTTGTAGTTCATTGCATTGTCCTGTTTTGGGAGCATTCTCATCTGTTTGCTACATCCATTATGTTAACACTTTGAGTTTCTGCTAGATACATCAGGTTTTTGTAAAAAACAAGAGAGGGTCTAGGTTATTCTATTTAATCATTATTTCACATTTTCTTTGTGAGAAATAACACCCTTACAGAGAAAAAGAAATAGGACACTCGGTAACAGTAGCTTTTTATTCTTTGGCTTGTGTATAGGTAGCATAGAGTTTTGCCAGCTATAGAAAATGCATATGGCTTTGTGAGTTTTATACACTTAGAGAGAATAATGAACATCTGCTGGTGCTTAAAAAAAAAATAAATCTTTAAAGCACTAATAAAGCCAAACCTTCTATGAAATTGTGAAGGTTGCAAAGTTTAGCATGTTGTAGAAAGATACTTGTGACACATTGATCTTATTAAGCTTCTATAATACTTAATTAGAAAGCTCTGGTTCATGCTTTCCATAATAAAGCTGAAGTTGTATCGCTTAATATGCAATGCAACAGGAATAAATAGGGTAAGAAAATCTATGAAAACCCTTAACTGTACTGCTATTTGTAATAATTTCTGGCCAGTATTGTCTCAGAAAAAAACTATAAACTGTAAAACAACTTAGTTGCATTTATTCAGTCTTTGCTTTGGTGTACCTGGGCTGCTCTGAAAGGAACGCCTCCTATTTGTTTCCATGGAAATTGCAACGGCTAGAAACAGCTAGAAAGAGCGCAGTAGTCCTATTTCATAGAGCAAATTCTCAGCTACAAAACATGATTTTTCAACATTGTCACCATATTACCTATGTATTTTCATCAGCAGAGAAGAGAAACCTACATGCTGCACTCATAAAAGTCTGCGCCAGCAAAAGTGACCCTCTGTTACTGTCATCACTGCTGAAACACACCAGTCACTGCCTCACTGTGCCACTCTGCCACTCTGCTGCCATCTATTTCATAACAACAAAATATAACGGAAAATTCACCCTCTACTGCCATAGCATCATCATCTGCCTCTGAAGTTGCGGGCAAACATAATAAAATAGGAGGTATTACTTTTGGAGAACCTCTCATAGCTGTATGCAGAAGTCAATAAGGGTACTGGAACAAATTCAGTAAGGGAACTATGTGCCTAACATAGCTTAACCCACTAGTGTCTTCCTTTGCAGGTGCCACTGCAATGAATACGCAGCCATGGTAACAGGGTTAGATTTTCAGATTTCCTGAGCTTCCAAACCATTCAGAATCCTAATCTCCAAATTAGCATACTTATGCATACATATCAGAGATGAAAACAAAATTGACACCTGGTTTCCTACAGTGGTTCACATAAGAAGTGGTCCTGGAAATAGGAATTAAAATCTTTTCCTTCCCTTCCAGGAATCTTCACTGTTAAGCAAAAATATACAATTCTCTCTCGTCTGTTAAATCTTAACTTCTGTTATTTACGTTGATTGACTTGGATGAAGGTAAGAGGAGACATGTTCATCCCATAGAGCAGGCTGGTGATTTGGATATACTCATGAGAGACATGAGTTGCCAACTAAGTTTGATGCTGCTTATTTTTGCCTTCAACCTATTATTCAAATAAAACCCAACTTCCATGTAGCAACCTGTACCCAAACTTCTGTGGATCGTTAATTTTAGGCAGGAAAACATCTATGTGTCTAGAGGAGATAGAAAAGCCTGTGCATCAAATGCACTGTAACTAGGTTATAACAAGAGAATTTTAGAAAGTTACAAAGTGGGTAGAAGCTGCTCAGGTATCTTTGCTTTTTCATGAGTATATAAGTTTGACCATGAGCTCTATGTCATGATCACATATATTATAAAGGATTCTGGATTCTGCTCCAGATACCCAGCTCGTAAAATACAGTTATTAGCAGCCTCTATCTTCTTCTTGGATTTGGTCTTCGGTGGATATATATATCTTCAATGGATGCATATACAAATGGTAATCATATATGAAGAGAGACCAATAATTTACTTTCGCTGGTCATAGGTAAAAATTCTATTTACTTCAACAAATGAGGGTGGAGACTGATGAACACTGCGTCTAGTGAAAATAAATTTACCTCTTTAATTCACTATAATTTTGGGGGGTGTATTGCTAAAACACTGGATATGAAAACAGCAGTTTATTATAATTTGTTCAACAACTGGGTTGGGCATTTGTAAAAAGCTGGCATGGAAATTAAGAAACAAACAAACAGAAGTATTAGTATTCTACAAAAGGTTGGAAAAAATTATACTTTTAAGTATTAGTTTCTAATTTCTATGTCTTGAAAGTTTAATCCTGGAATTCAAAACAGCACCATATCTTTTCTGACAGCGTGTGAAGACTGAAAGCGCTGGAGGAGGATGACAGGGCTAATTTCTAGTTCGTGTAACTCCCCTAATGCTTAAAGAACAGGAACTCTTAGACGTTAAATTCTTCAAGACAGGATTTCGAGATCTATATGTTCCTTTACTTTACCCTCCTTTTACTCATTTGAAAACTAAAGCAGATAGAACGAAATTATAAATGTGATGAATGCAAAAGTTGAAGTTACGATAAAAATATTTTTATCAATCATCTTTTCTTCTTTCACAGGTGAAAAAATAACCTGAGACATTTTCTTCTTAGTTTTACAATAAAATCTACCTACATTAAAAAAAAAAAAAAAGATTCAAAAGGAATATTTGTTAGCTCTTAGTGCATGAAATTCCAAATAGCCAGTAACATACACACCTTTGTAAGTTCTAGATGCTGAGAAAAATGCTGAATTAACATTTCAAGGGATGTATATTTCTGGGGTGACAGGATACTCTGGGGTTTAAAAAGCTGTATTTCCATTAAAACATACAAACAATCTATTTTCTTTTCATTCGTTAAAGAAACTGTCACAGTAAAAAAAAAAAAAAAAAACAAAAAAAAAAACAGATCTTAAAATTCTTTAAAAGTCACCAGAATCAAAGATTTTTAGAATGGTTGGGTTGGAAGGAACTTTTAATATAATCTTTTTCTGATCCTTTGCCATGTGTAGGGCTGCCACCCACCAGCTCAGGCTACCCAGGGCATCATCCAACCTGGCCTTGGACTCCTCGAGGGACAGCGCATCCACAGCTTCCCTGGGACACCTGTGCCAGCCCTTCACTGCCCTCTGAATAAAGAATTTCTTCCTGATGTCTCACCTAAATTTCCCCTATTTTAGTTTTAATCCATTCCCCCTTGTCTTTTCACTACCTATTCCTGTCTTCCTCCAGCTTATAAGGCTGAGACAAAGAACTCACTGAGTACCTCAGCCTTCCCCATGTCTGTTGTAGCCAGTTCTCCTTTCTTGTTTATCAGAGAAGGTACACTCTCCTTTGTTTGTCTCTTCTGGCCTACGTAGTCCCTTCTTGTTATTTTTCACATCACTCACCAAGTTTAGCTCCATTTGTGCTTTTATGTTCCTGATACCACCTCAGCAAATCTGGATGGCATCCCTGTATTCTTCCCAGGCAATATAATCCCTACCTGTACATCCCTACCACCTGTACATTTCCTTCTTATCTTTTCTCTTCTAAGTTGACTTCCTGCCCCCTCTGCATGATTTCTTATGTTGGAGGATGGAGAGCTCTTGTGTTCCCAGAGAAATGTCCTTAAAAACCTGCCAGCTCTTCAACATCCTTTATTGGTCCCCAGTTATGTCATTAAAGTTGCTGAATTCACCTTGCAGTATACCAAAAGATCAGCATTTCAACCAACTATATTAAAGGCCACCTAAAATCATATTTATCAGTAAGTATACAGGAGAACAAATTGGCTACTGAAGTAGGAGATAATATAATGATGATTAATTTGTTGCAAAAAAAAACAAAAGATAAAAGAAATACCCTTGCAATCACGTTCGCTTACATCATCGCTGAGACTAATTGACATATTAAAGATAGAAAATCTTGTTAGTATGTAATTACTTCCTCAATGAAAAGATGCCAGTGTTAACATTTTCCATAAAAGAAAAAGGTGAAAAAAGATAACTCTGTGGAACAACTTCAATACTTTTTATTTGGGGGCTGTAAAAATATGTATTTCCTGGAGAGGAAAAAATACCTCTATTGAGTGAAACTGACAACAGCCAAATTATTCAGAACACATGTGAAAAGAGATTTGTATATTCAAGGTGATTACATTGAAATTATTCAGGAAAACTAAAGAACTCTCTGTGTGATAGCTAAAAAACCATTGGGATGTTTTCTTAAATTGCTAAAGACTAATAATTTTTCTATGTAAAATACAAGGTTTACGTGGTAAAACTGAACGAAATGCTGGGTAATCAAAGAGCTATAAAAGGAGCTTCCATCCTTGTCTAGCTACCTATTGTCAAGAAAGCTTAAGTAAAGTTTTAAGTGCAGTTCTTTATCTTGGGATATGACAGAAAGATTACTACACTGTAGACTTGTCATTTGGTAGGCTAACTTCTCTTAAATGTTTGAAAAATTCCAAACAAAATGATAGATTAAATTTAAAAAAAGAAAAGAAAAAGGTGATTTTGGGCACTCCATCTTCTCAGACTACTAACATGCAAGTGCCAGGATCTGCTCATCTAAATTCAAGCGGTCACACAGAGCTGGAGGAAGGAAAGGTACTCCAAACAGGAGAAAATATAGACTCACTTCCTGAGCCCATTTTCTGTCTCATTCTTACTGATGGTTTTATCCAAAGGGAGTCTTACATAACATTTTTAGATCAGAGCATTTGAAAGTTATAGTTTAAATGTAGGATATTGCCTAAAATATGAATACACAAGCTATTTTCAAAACAACCTGTATACTTGACTTCCACTTAAAGTCAATAGAGTTTAGATAGATAAATAGTCTGTGATTCCAGTGACTTTATGAGGCACTGCAATCCATTAAATCAAAGGACATCAGTTCTGCAGATATCTTGAGGCCCCCTAAATTTGTGATGATATCATCAAATTCCCAATTTTCTTTTCCATATAAACCATTCTTTAATTTGAACTGCTTGCTTGTGTGAACTCAATCTGCATGTTATAGGCACCATTATATTTTTTTATGTGACATAAAACATAGCTTCTGATTAGAGCAGAGTTTGAATGCCTGCTGTTCTGAAACCTGTGAAATATTTAGTTTCAATTGGGAAAGAATTCTCTGGTTTTTTTTGCTCTGCGAGCAATGAAGATTTAAGAAGGATAATACAGTACCCTTTTTCTGGAGCACTTTCTTGTGTACTGTGGGGGACGTGTTCAAAGTCCTTAAGCTCTGCTTAAGTGGATCCTTAAAATAATTGCCAGAAAAGCTCCAGGTTATTCATTTTAAAATCTTCTTTCCTCACAATAGTATGTGTCTTTTGCTCAGCTTATCTTCTTCACCTTTACTGCCTAAAGTTTTGACAGTTAGATTGTCCCCTGTGCTCAAGGGAAAAACTCAGGCAGTTACAGAGGATAAGCTATTACGCCACCTAAAACCTTGATATAAGGATTAGGTGAATCACAATCTGGAAGGTCCTGCTTCTCTCCATTAACTCAGTGGCTACTCACATGATTTCCTCAGACTATGACACCTATACTCAGAGCAAAGGCAGACAAACTCTGCCCTAACCTTATGTGCCTCCCTCCATCTGTGCCACACACTCTTTTGTTATCACTCTTCATTGCATCAGATTGCTACACTTTCAGAAGCAATTTGGATATCATTTTGAAAGCCCTAACCCCTCACGTGTTCTTCTCTTTACTTAACTTCATATTTCATACTGTTAAAAAACATATTTTTGTATATTTTTTACTGAGATTGGTCTCCATACCAAACATTTCCCACCAACAGAAAACACTGAACTATTGCCACCTCCCAAAATCCCAGAGGCAGAAGGCTGAGATAATTTTAGTACCTTTACTATGTTCCTGTATTTTCCCTTCCTTTATGTACTGTGATACAAAACAGCATGGATGTGTCTTCATCATTTGTGTGTACTGGTGGAGATAATGTCTGTAGCTCCACTAAAGTCTGCAGTGGTATACAGAATTATCTTGGATCTGAAATGGATGCAAGTCTGAACATGGTGTCTGAAATTTTTCTCCTTGCACAGACAAGACCAGACTCTGAACCTGTGTGAATTCAGATGTAAAATCATTCCTGGTCATCTGTTTTAAATGGTGAATTCAAACTGATATCGTGAAAGAAAACAACTCACCAACAATAGGGAACATGAAAGATCTTGTCTGCCTTTCATAAACTGTTCTCTAAGAAATTTCAGCTAATAAATAATGCATAAAGGTATGTATGGATTGCAATATGGAGATACTGAGATTACTTTGAAAAACCTACTTCAGTGTCAAAGCAGAATGGAGGTAGCAGCACAGAGTAGAGTGTGAAATGCTTTTCTCTGCAGTAATTCGATAAAGTGAATTAGACCATGATGACGAGCTCTGATAGAATCTGGATTGGTGGCTTATTAGGATGTCTGTGTAAAATGATGCATCTGAGTATCAGAATTTCCAAATGGGTGATACAGAACAGCAAGGCAAGACTTATACTGGATTCAAGTCTGAAAAAGGCAGTGCTGGGAAAGCTCAAATGGAGTGATCATTCTGTTAATATATGGGAACTTGCAACTGTGCAAATATTTCCATTGCTCAAAGTAAGATCCGTACAGTGCTCTGAACAGTAACATCCAGCTCATGAAAATGGCACTAGCTATAGAAAGCTACAAAAAAAAGAGAGAGATTTTTACTGTGAAAGGGTACAAAGAGATTTAAGAAAGGGTAATTGTTAGGTTAAACTAGAACCTGTCAGGCAAGTACATTGAATCGAATTCTAAACTGGAAAAGTATCTTCCAGCAGTGTGTCACGTAAATTGCAATTACAAGTGCAAAAAGATGTATGAACTTGGTTTAATTACAGTAACACATAAGATCTGGCAAAGTAGGACCATTTTCTTGAAGATAATTAGAAGTGAGATGTGAGGAAGCATAAAATATACATACATTATATTAACAATTGTGGTTTGATCTCCCTTCCCTCTCTCAGAAGCTTTTATATGTATTGCTCCCTAAGGCAGAAAATTTGAAATGTTCAGTGCAGAAATCTTAGCTGTACGGTTTTAAAGGGATTTTTTTTTCCTATTATTTGCTCTTCTTCCATTTATACAGAAAATATAAAGCTTTCAATCATGAAAAAGATGTTCTCAGTGCCTCAGGACAGGTTGGAGTGGGAAATGTTTGCACCGAGGAAGGCTTGTTTATAGAGGTTTGGGTTTGGACATGTTGAGGTACTCAGGGTGCTGGACAAAAGCTGGCACTTTTGCAACTCCTCGTTTATCCTTCTTTGGTCACAGCCTTCTCATTGCTCCTGGTTACCCTTCCCAGTTCCAGTGACCACTGTCAGCCAGGTACAACAATACATTTCAGAAGTAGCACAGACTTGTATTAATATACTTCTTATGGGTGCTTCTCAGTGCTAGGAAAGTGGAGGCTACTTCTGTCACAACCTTTATCACAGCCACCACAGGTAAAGCAGGCAAATTCTTTATTTTTGTAGGTAATTGGATTTCCTCCTTTTTGGAGGGTATATGAAGTGGGAGTACAAAACAAAGAGGGATCCTGGGAAAACTTGGACACAGACTGCAAAGCAGTCTGTATAGAGCCACCTCCTCCTTTATTACCAGGGACATGAGGTCCTGGTCTCTGTAGCAGTCTTGTAAGTTGGAATAACAAGGGAATCAAAGAAGTATAGCTCCTATATTATTGATGAATTTATGAACAGTACGAGCATAATTTTTCAGTTTTGACACATTGTCATGTTTCCCTAGAATCTTCCTGATCTAATGCAAAAATACTGTGATGCAAGTTTTTTGTAAGATGCTGAAAGCGATTTTGTATTTCAACTGTCTTATATTTTTAACCACCTCTTACCCAGTTTTCAGTTCTAGTCCTACTGAAGTTCTTTTCTCCAGCACACACATTAGCTGGTAGAACTCCTATTCACCACAAAGGTAATCACAAAGAAAGAGTAGGGGAGAGAACAAATAACTAAATTGATATAATTTAATTGCTAATTGAAATGGCATTTTCTTCTTCTAAACAACAACAACAACAACAATAATAATGGTACAGGCTACTTACAGAGCTGTGTCAGCAGTGTTGACACCTAGCCATGCCATGGAGAAGAGGATCTGGTTCAATATATGCCTCATGCAAACACTCCACTACAAAAGCTGTCAGGATGTTCCCACAGCCATGAGATTCAATCAGTACCAGGAATGGATTATGAAATCCTGAGGAAACCAATTGTGATGTTTGTTATCTGTAAATGATGAAGTATTACAGGCTTGTAATTTGAACAGCTGCAAAGAACCTCAATTTCTGGAGTTATTTGTTTCTAGTCTACCTTGATAAATACTCTGATTTGATAATTTTTTTCCAGAAACGTATGCCTGCTTTCATAAAATCCTTAAAATATCTTAAAATTCTGGAGTGAAGATCTCTTTGTTCCTTCCTATTGATAATAGTGATGCATAGTGTCCTGGTATGCAACTTCTTAAGCACTCAACTTGCCAAGTCTTTAATTTTCTATTATGTGATTCAGATAATGTTTCATTATTTCACACAAAATGAAATGATTTAAGTAAAGGCACAAGGACATTAAAAGATGTTTTAAGATCAATTACATTGTTTTGAGGGAAAAAAAAACACCTAGGATGACTATTTTTTTCAGTAAACTTTTGTATCTCCAGGTTCTCCACTTGGAGCTGGTCCATTTGGTAATGGAGTAGATAGCTGTCTGTAAGAGGATGTTGACAGGCTGGGACATTGCCAGGGAGGTGTGTGACCTGGTTTCAAATTCCTGGTCCAAAGAGCATTTCCTTATCTAAACCAAGTGAGGAGTGCAGGTATACACTGCCACTTGGCTCGATCCTGAGCCATTCTTGAATGAACTGGGAGTTCAGATCCACTCAGGCGAAAGAGATTAAATTTATATCTGTATTGTTTTAGGCAACCATTGCAAAATCTAAACTGTAGAGTAAGGAACAATGCAGCTCTGTGAATCCAGACTCCAATCCCTTTCAAAAGTTTTTTGGTAAGTTCCTGCATAAACCTGATCATAGGTTTAAAATTATATAAAATGCATTTCTGAGGGAGAAAGTGAATAAACTCAACATATAAGCCCTACAGACATATTCAACAGCAACATTAGGATCATTATAAATATTTTTTCTGCTTTTAAAAGAAAGTAAGTGTGTGAAATACGATCTTCCACCTGCAGTGGCATTTTATTATTCTTATAGACGAATATAATTTGGAGATCCTGTAGTCCAGTTCCCTGCTGAAGCAGGTTCCCTACAGCAGGTTACATACGAAAGCATCCAGGTTGGTTTTGAATATCTTCAGAAAAGGAGTCTACATCATATCTCTGGGCAGCCTGTCCCAATGCTCCACCACTGTGACAGTGAAAAAGTTTTTCTTTGTGTTAATATGGAAGTTCCTGCATTCCCATTTCTGCCCATTGCTCCTTTTTGCATTGTTGCTCACCACTGAAATGAATCCCTTCACATCAATTTGGCTCCCAACATTCATCTTGTTTCTTGTATCTTGGTTCACAGAATCACAAAATGGACAGGGTTGGAAGGGACCTCAAGGATCATGAATCTCCAACCCCCCTGCCACATGCATGGCCACCAACTTCCCCATTTAATGCTAGACCAGGCTGCCCAGGGCCCCATCCAATCTGGCCTTGAACACCTCCAGGGACGGGGCATCCACAAGCTCTCTGGGCAGCCTGTTTCAGCACCTCACCACTCTCACAGTAAAGAATTTCCCCCGACATCCAACCTACATCTCCCCTCCCTCAACTTAAAACCATTTCCCCTTGTCCTGCAGTTAACCCTTTCAAAGAGTTGATTCCCCTCCTGTTTGTAGGCTCCCTTTAGGTACTGAAAGGCTGCAATGAGGTCACCCCGCAGCCTTCTTTTCTCCAGGTTGCACAAGCCCAGCTCCTTCAGCCTGTCCTCATAGGGGAGGTGCTCCAGTCCCCTGATCATCTTTGTGGCCCTTCTCTGGACCCTCTCCAACAGCTCCCTGTCTTTCTTGTACTGGGGCTGCACACTTGGACGCAGTACTCCAGATGGGTCCTCACAAGAGCAGAATATATGGGGACAATCACCTGTCACCTGTCCCTGCTGGCCACCCCTCTTTTGATGGAGCCCAGGATACCATTTGGTTTTTTTTTTGTATTTTTTTTTGTATTTTTCTGAAGGAACCCAGCACACACTTTGCCTTCCAAACCGAGCCAGTTCTTGATACTCAGCTTGTAACTTGTCTATAAAGCCTATCTCTAGGCATTCCTAAGCAAAAGTAGACATACAAGAAGCTAGCCAAATATGAACAAAAAGGAGGAAAATTAGTAAGACCAGGAAAGTAGACAACAGAACACCATACACCATATAATGTGTAATTAGGAAGACCTCATTAAGATTCTTTAGAAAATTACATTTTCCAAATCAACATTTGTTTTTCCCTTTTCTTACCTTATAGACAAACATATGTATACATACAATTTTTGGAAAAAAACAAACAACAACAGATGAACTAATAAAAGAACATTTATTAGAAGAAAGTGCTTTCAGATAATAAGAATTGCCTTATAGTCAGTATATCGATTATAGCTGAAATCCAGTATTATATTTTAAAATGTTTATTTCAAAAACAGGCAAAGTACTTAAAAGTCACCTTATAGGAAAGTAGGACTGCAGCTATTACCAAATCCTCCTTTCTTTTTCTTTTTAACTGTAAGGACATTAGCAGAGGTATCCATTTTTAAAAGGTTTGCCAAGTAGTTATTTTCCTTTTAGGTCAGATGACAAAATTTGGTTTTAGATCAAAGCCGTTTGGGTGAGCTTTCTTAGCTGTTGATAGAGATTTGTTTTAAAAGGCTTCTAGCTTTAACTGCTCATATTTAGTTTTAATTACTTAATTTCACATGTTTTGCTTTCTGTTTTATTTTGTTTTTAACTTTTTCTTTCCTGCAAAGCACTGGCATAAATGGCTGGTAGACTGAGGTTGGCTGGCAGGTGTTTTTCACATAATTCCACTGCCCAGCATAAGGAATATATTACTTTACTATGAGATCATGGGAGTTCTGTGTACCTTTCATAACTATTCAACTTAGTTAGGCAATGCCATAAAATATCTTTTCTTTTTTTTTTTTTTTTTGCATTGGAAGGATCAGTGTATTCAGAGTTAGACTTGGCTAAAAAGATGTCTGGCATTTATCTGAGTGTGAGTCTTCATAAAGAACTTTTCTTGTCAAAGGGTATCAGACCAGGTGCAGTGTTTCGGGACTATCACTGGCCCTCTCAAAGGTTTGATATTCCTTTAATTCTCTTTATTTATTTTGTCATTTAAATATCATTTGTAGGAAACTCTTTCCTGGTTGAAATCAAGTGGCTTTGTGCCACCTGATAAGCGCATGTAAGTTCTCTGGTTTGCTGTTTCCAACCAAACCAGTATTTTTCCTCTCAGATATGCTTGAACTTTTTACCAGTGTCAAAAAAGGTGCAGAAGAGCAGTCTGCTGAGGCTTCTCAGAGCTTCAGGCTGTTCTTTAACGCTTTGTTAAATTCCCTTCAGAAATTTAACTCTTCACAGAATCACAGAACAATTTTGGAGGACCTCTTACCCAGCAAATATCTTTAAGTAGATCAGCTTTACTTTCCCCAGAACTCTCGGAGGACTTGGATTTCTTGTCTCCCTCCCTCACTTTCTCCTTTTTCTTTTTCTATTCCATTTTAAATGCAGCATGGATGTTCTCTTGGTGTTTATCTACACCTGCCATGTCTACTGTGAAGAAGTTGATCTTACGGTGACTAACTCATTTTAATACTAAAGCATTGTTACCTCCACATTTTCTACTTTTACCTTAATTTTGCTCTTTGGAATGTCTCATTAAGGATAAACTTCTAAGAAGCTTTCACCAAACTAAGGAGCATCTTGATTAGAAAATTACTTCAAAGAAACTTGCCAAGTTATCATGATGATGCACTTTCTGTGCTAGCTGTACAATGAGTTGTACTGCTAGTCATATGTATCCAACAGCAACCAGATTGTGACAGTATTTGGTTAATATGTTTTGATGCAAGACAAACTCATTGTAGAGGATATGATGTCATCTGGGCCATTAAATCTATAACTGGCTACAAACAGTAAGTACTTATTACCTACTGGAACTCCAGGTACCCTATTTTGAGCAATAAGAGTATTAGGTAGAGACAGAAACACAAGCATATCAGATCCCCAGTGATCAAATTCAGAGTTGTTACACATGACTAAGTGCTTACGAGCCTCTCATATATGCAACATAAATCAGAATTTATGTTCAAAGTCAGCTAGAACTTGCTGAGTTGCAAAAATGACACAGATCAGTAGAACAGTTCAAAGTTGCATACTAGTAGCACCTTCCATGCCTGGTATAAATCAGTTTGCACCTTGTTTTTATTTTCGTTAATCTGAGCAGCATATGCTTTGGGAATCTGTACATTCAGAGGTATGGTTTAAGACATCATCATACTCACAGCTGCACAGCATTACTCCGATTGTGGAAAAGATTGTCTGTGTTCCCATTGAAATTATTAATATGGATCTGCCCTATATCGTCATTCAGGAGAAATTCAGCACAAGCCTTTCTGGGAATGAGCTGAACCTTTCCCTAAACTGCTGATTGCATGATCAGATCTATATAGCAGAACTTAGACACCTGGCATATAAACATTTGAGTATAGACATCTTAATCTGCACTTGAATTCCACTTCAGATTGAATTATCAGTAACACCAAGAATAGCAGGAAATGTAAGTTGTGTGCCTTTTTTTTAACCATCTTGCCTGGCCTAGGACTCAACATGCGGAAAAAAATATTTGCAGTCTCTGTGGATACATATATGATACGTATCGCCACGCAATGGTAACCAGGTAACAAATTCTGGGGAAGACTGAAGTTTACTTTTCACATGTTGTGGTTTAATTTTGTTCAAAGAAATTGTACAATGAAATGTCTTCTCATATTTGCATAGAGGATACCTCACATACATATCAGTTCTCAACCCATTCCGCTCTACAAGCATTCAAGAAAAAGTAAAATCCTCTTCAATAATGTGATACAACCTTTCGGAAAATTATTTTCTTGAGTGCTTCCTTTAACACGACACAGCCCTAGGGATATGCTGAGGAACTCCCCATGTAGCAGTTTATATTGTGGGAAGTGTTCCAAGTCAGTAGTGCCAACCACTGTCTGTGAATAATTGGTCTGATAAGAGCTTAGCAGTGTTTAAAGAATACAGGCCAGCTAAGTAAAATCATTGTCTGTTCCATTCAGACAGCCACTGTTTTTGTTGCATAAGCTTTGTAAGAGATCAGAATTTGTAAATCATACATTTGAAAGGAGTGGAAAGGAGCAATTTGTGACCAAAAAAAAAAAAAAAAGGTAAAAAAGTGAAACAGAATGTGGTCAGTCAGGACTTAGATAGGAGGCTAAAAAAGCATCTGCAAATTGCTGGATATCATCTCAAATCTCCACTGCAATTTTCTATTCCACCTCTAACTCAAAATGCATTCAGAGTTGCATAAGGTTGGTATCACATGAGACCAGACAATATCTATCATTTTCTCTCCATTTTAAGGGATAAGAAAAATCAGTTTTCTCAAATTGAATCTTCAAAATGCACTTTGTTAAGAGAAATGGAAAAAAGTACCTTCACAGAATGCTGTTGTCTTAGTAAATGTCTCATTTAACTCTGAATGAGAACTGGGCAAAGATTCCACTGTGAAACTCCAGATCAGATGAAACATCTGTTTTTTAATTTTACTAAAATTCAAAACTCAGCCTGGGTTCTTTGAAAGCTTTGTTGAACTTCACAAGCGATTTCGTATTACAAAACATAGTTTCATGGAAAGCTGTCCTAGTTTGTGGTTTCAAATGGACACCGCAGAAAAATTTTGGATTTTCACAAGATTTGGTGAAACTTGGTGATTGTAAGAGCTTTTATTATTATTATTATTTTTTTTATGTGAGCAAAGAGAAAATGAATAACTTTATGGACTATGTGGATTGCAATCTAAGACCAGGGTGAGTAGAAAGATAAAAATTGTTTGACCCCAGTAAATGAACATCAGCAAATTATTTGTTGTCCACAAATTTTATGAGACAGTAACAAATTATATTAACTGTGAATAGCTTTGTATTTGGTGTTATTTCAGCGTGCATTTTCTGAAAAATAAAGAAGTATTTCACAAATTTCTGAAGTGACAATCCCAAATGTATAGCTGTGAATACAAATATTGGTTAATTCCGCCTAAGTGATAAGAATTCAAGTTTTCTGATTTGCTTTTTTCCACAGTCAGTCCTGGGAAAACCCCAGTGATAGAAAAGATAAAATGCAGCAGTAAGTAAAGCATATCTAGCCGGAAAAAAAATATCTAAAATCTATATATTTAATATTTAAAAATATTTAGATGGAAAAGGATTTGTCCAGCTCTTATTTTCAGCAAAGGCATTTAAAAAACTGTATAGTAATAATTATCTGCATATTGATAACTGCTAGACTTTAAAAATTCCAAAATAGCTCTCAGCCGTTATTCCAGCCAAATAGAGTGAACATTTTCATTAATATTGCAGTTTGGTCTTTCACTATTTCTGCTTGGCTAAACATGCCAAGAGTTACCCTGAGAAATGACAATTTTTTGCTCAACTCCTATCCTATACACCCTCTGACAACAGCTAAACATTTATGAGAGCTGGAAAGTTTCTTGAGCTTTTTTCCTACATTTCTATCAGGGTTTCATGAGCCAGTGAAGAGAGAAAAAAAAAAAAGCTTGCAATAATGTGCCAGGTTTAGAGGATGGTCTTCAAGTGGAAAGATATGTTTTACACATATTTTTTTTGCAGTGAACTGTACAAGAAACAAGCTTAGGGCATTTTATTCTCTGTGGATCTTGGATGTTCAAGTCTTCTGATTTAGTGCCAATGGCAATTGCAGAACTACAGTATAGAAACTCTTTAGACATCTAAATTCCCATAGATAAATACATGCAAGTTGTATAGCCATTGGGAACAGAAAAAAAAAATGCTGAAATGATGGGAAACCATGTTCACTTTATCCTCCAAGCAGAATTATCAGTCTCAGAAAATACTGATGTTCACAAGCAGGACCTAAAACTGAAAGTGTGTTCCGTACTGGTTTGAGGAGTGTAGATTCAAACACCTTCCTCAAGCAAGAAATTAGACCTCAGTCCTCATGACATAGTTCTACCTACCATTCAGTATCATCATCTTTTTTGCTTTTATTCCCAAAGGAATTTTCAGAGCTGAGTGTTCAAACAGAATGATGTCAGGAATCTGTCCAGCTTTTCTTTGTCACTCCACATTAGGTGTCAGCTCACCCTTTTCTCACCCCTTTACTCTGCATTTCACCCCACAGCTTTCTGGCAAGGAGGTTTCTGAGCATCCTTTTCCAAGAAATAATGTAAGGGAAGCCTAAGAACCAGCTCCAGTTTTGTATTGCTTGACTAGACACTAAAAGTAGGTGCTTTTGATGAACTAAGTTCTTTTCTCATCTGTTCTTCTTTTCATCCATTTCCTAATGCCAGGTAGTTTCCCAACAAATCATTCTCAAACAACAGAAGAAAATAATATAATAACCATAAGGACGTAATGTTTCACTACGTTTTGAAGTAACATTATTTCTCAATCTCATATTGTTGAAGAGAATTCTCTTCCCACAATACAATTGAGTGAATCATTCTGGATGAAATAAGAAAATGTGAAACCTAACTGTTTGGTTTATTAGAAAAGTTGCCAACATTTAAGCAAATTGCATCTGTAAAATTCTTTTGAACTTCTGTTCATTTATCCTCAACTCAATGATTTAACCCTTGCTTGTATTGTTTTCCTTTGTGTTACTAAGGTTCAAAGGTAAAACCAGCTGATTCAAGAAAAGACTGAAGATCTTCCAGTGTATATGTATAGAAATATTGTATGAGTTAACTAGCTTTAGTGAAACTAGTGTATACTTTCCCACTATTTTCAAAAAAATGAGATTTTGGACAGATGGGTAAGTAAATATTTTGTCATTCATTTACAGATTTCAGAAGAGAAAGTACAAACCATAGACTGCAGATCTTCTATGCTTTGGAATCAACAAATTTCCTAAAAGGTCTTAAACTTCCAATACTTGGAAGGAGTTTACAAGCAGGAGGGGGACTGACATTTTATGTGGGTAGGTTGTGATATGGCAAGGGGGAAGGGATTTAAACTGAAAGAGGAGAGGTTTAGATTAGATGTTATGAAAATTTCTTCACTCAGAGGGTGATGAGGCACTGGCACAGCAGAGAGGCTGTTGATGCCCCATCCCTGTAGGCATTCAAGGCCTGTGCAAGGTATGTGCAGTCTGATCGAGTGGCTGGCAACTTTGCCCATGCAGAGGGGTTTGGAACTTGATGTTCCTTCTCTCCTAAGCCATTCTGTGACATGATTTTATGAAACTTACAATGAATTAGATTCAGATAATGAATTTTTTTTGCATATTTTTCAGATCATTTTCACCGACTGAATTCTGTTTCTTTCCCATAAAGTTTATCATAAGAGCCTTTTATGATTTAATTTGTTTTCTATAGAAAATCTAAGTGCTATTGTTTTCAGTGAAGTGATATTTGTATGCTTTTAAACTCTGGTTTTAAGCAAAAATTTTTAGTAAGGTGTCTTAAGAACAGAAGGGCAAAATGACTGATTTCTTCAACTGTTTAACTGAGAAATAACATGCCTATAACTTAACCTTTTCAGAGCACTACAGAAGCAATGTCACTATCTCTTTATTCTCAGTACCTGAAATTCCAGTTAACCTTTTGCATATTATCTACTGTTTTTTATTCTTAAGGCCAGGTTAGTTTGTTCTATTTTCTTTGTTGCCAGTTATCTTTGGCCTTCATTGCATATTCTTCTAAACACAAATCTGTCATTTTGATACTTAGTGCTTTTCTAACCTCTGTGAAGTGTTTCAGTAATAGCTACCAAATAAACAAAATGCAATGCAGTGGCAAAACTGTGGCTACACAATAAAAGTTCCCTTGTTACCCAGCTGAAACACTGTGGAATGCAGCAATGAGAGGAGAAAAGCTGGAACAGCCAGTGGAGCAGCCCTTAATCATTGTGATCACGGGACTGAGACACCTCACGCATTGGGGTCTTAAAGACAATTTTGGTGATTAAAATCTCAAGGGGAACTATTAAAGAGAATAGCAAATCATGATCATCTTATACTACATCATTTGACTGCCTGAACTACCTGTGTGATTTACAATGCCAGACCCAGAAATATGGAGAATGTCTGAACAATGTGATCTTCCTGTGGCCATCCTCACATCGAGGGCTGGATGAAGGGCCAAGATTTGGAAAACTCCAGAGGAGTTTTCTAGTTGCCTCATGCATTCTCTTATATTTTCAACCATCATATTTAAATCAGTGGGAACATCTGCAGAGAATAGAACAGATTAAAGATTTGCCTAATTTTGAATTTAACACAGAGCTGTCCTAAGTTTCCCGCATTTATTTTTCACTTTCTATTACCATGCTTCACTGGATATGGAAACGGTTTACAGAAAGAATATATATAGACCCTTCCCTCTATTTAACCTCAGAAGGACTTGTTCTATTTCAGCAACATCTTTTAAAATAGAATTGATGTATAACCAACAGTTTGTCTATGCTAGTGTCTCTTTTAATAAAGTAAATGTAAATAAATAAGACTGCTTCTATAAGAGGGAATCTTACCATATTAATAAAAATTTTGTTGCAGAACTTTTCTTGTTTAGAGACTTGTCAAAAAGGAAGGCACTTTCTCAAGGATGGCGCTTTCTTTGGTCCATAAATACAATTAATCCCAGATTTTATTTTATAATATTTATAAAAATTTGCTTTCAAAACCCGAAAACTAGTTCAGATTCTCTTAATGTTTGTTCTTAATGGCTTTAATTGCAGTGAGTTTAAACTGCGCTGTTGCAGTATCTAAATACTGTACTACTTAGTACAATATAATCCATGTAAGCTTTAGTCATATGAATAACCCAACACCAATTTTAATAGCTGGGCCAGGTTTCAGCTATAAACCTAAATAAAATACCCACATGGGATTAAAGAGTCATCTGTTGTGCTACTAAATATCTGGAACAACAGCCCCAGATAGCAATTTCATCAAGATATTTCCATTCCCTCTACTCAGATGTTCATTAAAGAAATTAATATCCTAAATTCAGCATTTTGTTTTTGTTGTTAGCAATTTCAAAGCACAATTGTTGCCTTTGCCTATACGAAAGAAATGCAATGGAAGTTCTGTTTAACTCCCTTTCCCTTTTAGCCAGGCTTTGAAAAATTATTTGTATGCCATGGTCATGCAGAAGTTCCCCATTTCTCCCTCCAGAGTTCCCACATGCTTTCTATGAGCAGAAGAGAGCCCATGAGGAGGCAAGCTCAGTAGCAAGGCAGGCCCAGGGGTTCAGGGACCCAAATGAAAAGAGTCTTGCTGAGAAGTAGTTCTGTGTCCCCATGGGATATGTTGCTCCACTTTACATCTGGAGAGGGAGCAGAGAGCTCAGAGGAATTCGCAAATTTTGCCTTTGTTAATGGATTTCTATGCTATTGGTTAAATTTTGTAGATATCTGTGGAAGAAATGATATCTCCCACAGGCTATATAAGAAGACTGGGCAAGCTGCACCATTTATTTCTTTACTTTCTACAGTGACAGAAAACTGTGCTTTGCAAAACCCTACCTAGAGGTGTCTGTTGCTTTTCTGGATATCAGTCTAAACCCTTGGTTCAAAACTTGCAGGATTACAAAGAGTTAATGCTGATTTCAAGAATCTATAGGCTGGATTGTAAAATGTCCAGTCTGCAAGAATATTCAGGCTCCTCTACCCTTATCTGTAGCAATTGCTTATGCAAAGAAAGGACGTGCTGTTTTACCTCTTTGTAAAAGAAATCCAAAGTAAACCTTCGGAAACATACAACAAATGGCCAAAAACTGGTCTTAACATTCCCTAACAGAATTGGAATGCTCATCCTGCACTCCCAAACTGGTTTAGGAAAGATCATTAAAGATCATTACACCTTTGAAACAGAATCTCTTGCTAAAGAAATATTCTTGAATAATTTTTTCAATGTTGACTGTACTTTCTGTGCTTCCTATGCTGAAACGGATGTCCTCATACATATTTCAGTGAGATTTTTTTTTTTTACTTTAGCAGCTCTCTGTGAAAATTTCTTTTTATATGTGATTAATGTCACTTTTTAACATGTGTCTGGGTTTGCTGGCATTGTATAATCCTTGCAAAATCAAAATCCAGAGGAGCTGGCATAGGAATTTTTGCCTGCAGGAGCATATTTCTCTTCTTTTTGGTACTTGCCAAAAGTAAGGGAAACATCTTTAATTGGCTCGAGTGAGGAAAGAATAGTTTTGAATTCTAAATATTTCTTATTTTGAATTTGGTTTGAATAACATGGCACTTTTTAAATTGCACTATTTAGTCCACCCATCCTAAACTCTACCCTTTTCCAAAGGAAAATCATTGCAGTATTTGTGCTTTTAATATTGTGTTAGAGAAGTACAGAAAACAATGCTGGGAAAGAAAAGCAGGTGTTCATCTGACCCAGACAGTATTTGCTGGATAAAAATCCTCCAACCTTTATGCAAACTGCTTTTAAAAATCTTTGGTGGTGAGAACTTCACCAGCTTCCGAGACCATGAGCTAGTACTTAATCAAACCCTTAGAAAGTCTGCATAATATACAAGCTGAATTTTCCTGCTGTGATTTAATCTCCTCCCATCCTGTTCAAGAGTGATCTGAAGAACAGACCCCATTCTCTTTACAAGTGATTTATAAATGAAGATTGCCATTATTTTTCTCTTCAGTCATTATTTTTTAGATTATGCAGTTGCTTCTAAGCCATGTTCACAGGTCATTATTTCTATGTCATTATTTCTAGACTTCTCTTCAAGCTTGTGATACACTTTACAATTGGAGTGGGATGAAGGTCTTGGAAGAGGAAGGCAGGAAAAAGTGAGGGGCTGTTTTTTCTCTTATAAATGAACTCAGGATACAATCCAAGAGCTGAAGCCAGCCCTGGCAAGAATGCACAGTATGGAAATCTCAGGTCATTGACAGAGAACAGGATTTAGTCAGCATGAGCTGGGGTCAAAGAGTAAGTTCTTCACACTGATTTCTGGAAGTAACCTTTGGGCTTTGTAAGTGATGAAAACTGGAGACTGTTCCAGCAGAGGCCTCACAAATGTTGAAAAGAATGGTAGGAAAATTTCATCTTCCTGGCAATTGAAACTTTTCTTTATATATCTCTTGAGTTTTCTTTATATGTCTTCGGATAATGATTGTCACTTTGTTGCATGAAGCTGTTGAATTGTGTTTAGTTTGTCATATTCTATAAGCACTCAGGCCTACTGTATCTCTTTCTTCCTTTTTGTCCTCCTAAATATGGATCATTTCATTCCTTCTTGCAGTATTTCATCCTATATTTTTTTTTCGAATCATTTCTCCAACTTGTTAAAATCATTGTGAGCTTGAATTCTATCTGTCATGCAGCAGTCATGCAGCTACACCCAGGACACGGTACTTGTTAATATAAAAAGTATATTCTTTAGCCTGTTACTCAGATCACTGGAGGTACTTCTGAGCGTAACTGCTGTCTGAGCAGTTATGGAATCTCAGTCATTAGCAGTTGTCACATGAATAAACTTTTCCTAGAAGTTCTGTGCACACGTTTATCAAATGTTCCTTTCAACTGTATTGTTTTCTGAGGATATAGCCTGTGCTTGAGTGAGCCTGACAGCGTTATATGAAATGGTAACAAAAGCTTAGCTAAATCAAATTTCCTGAAATTTGCTGCTTCTGCTTCTCCTACAAAAGTAGCTTCTGGAGCACAAAAGTTGAGGAGAGGAGGCTCAGGGCCAACCTCACTGCTTTCTACAACTGCCTGAAACGAGGTTGTGGCGAGCTGAGGATCAGCTTCTTCTCCCAGGTAACAGTTACCGCTTGTCCTATCAATGTTACACTGAACAGGGGAGTTTCAGATTCGATATTAGGAAAACCTGTTTCTCAGAAGGAGTGGTAATGCACTGGAACAGGTTGCGCAGGGAGGTAGTGGAGTCACCATCGCTGGAATTGTTCTAGGAAAAGGTGGTTTAGGATGTGGTTTAGTGGACATGGTGGTAGTGACATGACGGTTGGACTAGATGATCTTAGTGATATTTCCAACCTTTATGATTCTATAATTTTATGATTCTATTTTTCCCAACTTTAGCCGGTGTGGCCAGCAATCCATTTGCTTCCCAAGCATTTTTACCTTGCACGTTGTCAAAGGCGCCCACTGATACTGGTACTCCTTGGACAGGAGTGACACAGGAGCGAGCAGTGTCACAAGGGCCTCGGCAGTGCTGTAGAACTCCTGCCTCTCCTTACAGATGCCAGTGTGCTTTCAGAGCAGCACTGCCAGCCACATGTACACCTTGCAAGGAGGGGCTGTACTGGAAAAGAATAATAAATAAAAACGAGGCTAGTAGATTAAGGAACAAAATGTGTGGCTTTGATTTATGCAATTAATGCATCGATGAAATTTCTTCTGTAATGACTCTCTTTAAAACAAAATATTTTATAATTTTCCATTTCTTCATGAAGCTGACATAATACTATAAAGATACATTTGCTGAGTTTGGAAAGTCTACTTTCTCTAAGTACCTTATTAATTATAGGCTATATTCTTCTGCCTGCTGTCTCCTGGCTGTATAAAATGAAATTTTTGTTGAAGTAAATAAACTCCTAATAAAAGCAACAAAGGGAAGTTTGCAATAGAGTAAAGTGATACATAGAAAAAGGGTCTTTGCACAACTCTTAGCTACCTATTTATTTGGGAGTTTCTCAGTTCTCCAACCTTTTTGTCGTAGGAACATATATAAATACATGTACTGTGTGTGTGTATGTACATGCTTGCACTTTGTCATACATTGTTTCAGCACTCTTTTTGGGAACATCAAAACTAAGATTCCTGAAATAGTACTACCACAGAGCTGAGCACTTTAGATAACTTTAGATAAATAACATGCAAGTACTAGAAGCACATCTTTTATGCATAAATCTTGCAAATGAAAAAAATGTAAAAGTATCTTTTCAATATCTACTTGCTATCTATAGATGTAAATAAATAACAGCACAAAGTGATTTAATATCAAGTTCGCTGTTTTATTTTTACAGTGTGTTTGAACATTCGCTTCACTTCAAATTAGGAATTCAGTAGAACTAGCATAACTGAAATTTATCTTAGATTCAGTTGACATACAATTCTGCAATATCATAACAAACAGGTAAAGTAAAGCTAGAGAAATGAAAGTTTGGATCTTCACGATGAAGCTTCTTCATTAACAAGGCAGATCTGAAATGAGTGGCTGTCAATCTACCAGCATCAAATTTGGATGCCATCTGAATTAGGAACTAGCAGTGTGAATCACCAGTGGCTAACCCAATACTTCCCTTGTGTTATATGCATCCAAAACAAGGAAGCTAATATAGGAAGATATGTAAAAATGGTTAACAGGATGGTTTATTTCCATGTACGTACATTTTTATCAGCTTTCATTTTCCTGAAAAGCTTATCAGCCACAGCAGCTCAATATGCAGAAGACTTCCTTAGAACTGAAAAAAGTATTAAATCTTTCTTTCTCTGCAATATCTTGCCATTATAAAGGCTGACTTGTTTCTTGATCTTGTTTACACACCTACTGCTTCTAGTTTGTGTGAAGGTTTTCACTAAGAAGTACTTTCATAGCAAACTCATCTTGCTAGTTCATTTTTCAGAACACTCTATGAGTGTTCTGAGGAAATAATGCACACTAATGAGGAAATAATTCATACTGATTTTCCTTCTGATTCCTGCATGGCTTCTGATAATCTCTCATGACTGCCATTACAGCTTTTTATTCATCTTTGCTGAGAGATTTTCTCAATAATATACTGTAGTTAATCAACATTCCATTTTTTACTTCACTGATGTTAAACACGATCAGTTCCCAACAGTGCTAATTTGAGATTATTGTTTTAATGCCAATATACTGTAATAGTGTGCAAAGGTCTTGTTGAGTACTTTCTTGTGGAAAAATTACTCTGCTGAATTTGAGGAAAAGCCAAATTAAATTTTGAATACTTAAACTGTGGTTCCTAAAAGATAGAAATAAACACTAGGAATTTTTGTATGAAAAACGAAACAGATCCTGTTTCTATGTAACCAGACAGAAAGTAGAAATACTGTATTTTTCCCAGGGCCTTCCATGGTGGAAGAAAAAGTGGATTTCAGAGCTTCACATGCTTGCTGGCTAAGCACTGGTTCACTTTTAATAGATTATATGAGCCAGGTGACAAAGAACTACTCATAGAGATAAGGATGCTGCACTTTTCTGCATAATGTAGAATTTCTATGTTCATTTGATTTGAACAACAACACATTATATAAATAAATCAAACAGAAACTAATTCATTACACAGTCCTAACTAATCCATATACATAAGAGATGTCTGTGTCTCTCAGTGGATCTCAGAATCGTCTGTTAAAGCCAAGATGATTGTTCTTTTTGGTCTTTATTCTTGATGGTCAAGGTTGCTATTCATACTCACAGGTCGTATTGAGGTCATACTTCAAGCTTGAATTAGATCTAAATAAAATGGGCTGGGCCATGGCACAAACATTGTCTTACTTCTAGTGGAGTTACTTCCTGTGAGTATGGCTGAGTCCATCTGTGCAGCAATTATCATCTCCAAAACAGCTAAGATTTATTAGCAAAAAAAATTAATTGAAGAAACTTTTACTCAAATAGCACCCTGTTAGTGTTCATAAATCTTCTCTGAAGACCTTGTAAATGTTTAACTGTTTCCAGTGTAAATTATTAAATGAATATGAACTTGAAATAGTTTTCAACCAGCTGAAAAAAAAAAATAGTACACTGTGACTGTTTTATATTTTGAATTAAATAGCTGTTCAGTTTTAATTAAGCATACTGGTCATAGAATACTTTTCTAGCACAAACCTATACGTACGTAGAGCCTCCCATTCACCTTCCTCATGTTGATTACCTTGCCATCCAGCAAAATAAGGGTTATAACTACTGAAATTAACACACAATATATGCCAGATGAATTATCTTCTTTTCTTGTTTTTTTTTTTTCTTTTTTTTGTTTTTTGTTTTAATTCAGATTGTTTCCCTGAACTAGTTTTTTGTTTTGTTTTGTTTTGTTTTGTTTTGGGAGGGTTAGTTTGTTGTTGTTTTTCTTGTTTTGAGTTGGTTGCTTTTCAGAGGTTGAACAAAACTTTCTATATTGCTTGTTGATAGAGCAAAATTTCATGTTGTCCCAGTACTAAGACATTTCTGCATCAAGGTACAAGTTCAAAATGTCAGATCAGGGCAAATTAGATTAGGAATATTGTCCTGTCAATCAGGGAAGAAAAGTTACTCAGGAGCAGTAATCATTCAGTTTTTTACAGCTGCTCATACACCAATCTTATCAGGTGAGTTCCACCAAGATAATCTCTCCTAATAGAAGGAGTAAGACCAAAGAGATAACTGGTAAAGTCTATTTGCAGAAGATAAGTACCTACATTCTCATTCCTATTGTTTGCAACAACTTATTTTCAATTTTCTATGTTCCAACTACAAAGGTCTTAACCAGTGTAGAGGCTTAATAGTTGCCAAATCTCTTACTTCTCTTTGTTTTCTGCAACGCAATCAGCCCAGGACATTTTATGTTATCAGTCCTTTCTCCCAATCTTGTTACCATACCATGTGCCAGTAACCCCTGAAATTATGTATTTTCATCTTACACTGACAGTTCCTTTTTGTATTTTCATAATACCTGTTTCCTTCTTAACCAGCTTCCACCCAGCATTGGCTACCCCTACAGCCATTATGCTCCAGTGTTTGGTCCAGGGGCTTGCTTTGACCATTTCCTGATAGGAAAGAAGAATGAAAGCAAGAACTACAACACAAGTTTTTCCATCAGTTCCAAGCAATGTACCTGCAGTGTATATTGGGTTCCTATATCAGAGCGCACATTGTAAATGTGGGTGCCACATTTATTGTCCCAGACATCAACTTCACTTCCTTCAATTTTCTTCATCCTGGGCTGAAGAAACCATGACTGATTGTACCCAGTCCTGCAGTATCTTCTTTGCTTTTTGAAGAACAAAAAAAAAATACAACTAATTTTCCAACAATATAAGAAACACTCACTGTGTTAAAACACAGAAACTGTGAGTGTGTTCTGTTGCTTAAAAATCATCCCAACAAGTTGACAATTCAGGGTTTATGAACAAACCTTGGGTGATGGACATTCAAGGGGATGTAAGTATACTAATTTTGAGGTGATTCATAACTACAGTTTTTTCTACAAGGCAGATATTTCTTGTCATCCGTGGCTTAATGGTAGAAAGTACTTCCTTCTGTTCCTATCTAATCATCAAGAGGCAAAACTGAAACTTGTTCTTATTGCTTCACAATATTTTGACAGAGTATCAGACTCAAAATGCTTTATGTTTTAACAACTTATAGCGACACAGAATGAAATTACATAATGACATTCATAGAGACTGTGCTGTGCCATCTCAGTTTTTGTGTTTCCTATAACATCCACATACCTTATGGTGTGAGAGTACAAGAGCATTTAAGTTGAAATGTTTTCCTTCAATGAGAAATTCATTTCCCACTTTCAGTGAAGTCACTGAATGAATGGCTTTGAAAAGCACTTCTAGTAGCCTCTTGGCTCACATCCCTGACTTCAGAACACTGACTGCAGCCTATCCTATTAATTTCTGGAAGCAAGTAGCAACCAGCACATTAAGGAGAGAGAGGAATGAATGAAGCTGCAGCATATTTCCAAGATGAAGTTACTTTCTATTATAGATTATCTAGTCTCAGGGCTTTTGAAAAGGTTTTGATTGAACATCAAAACAAAACTGAAGCATTTTTGGAAGGAATAATGTTTCGGGCAATTTTTCATGAGTTATTGGAATGAAAGTGTAATATTGCATTTTATTTTTTTTTTCTAAAACTGTCTAGTGTCTGCATTGGTGTAAGAGTGACTAAATTTTTGTGTGGGGGAGGGGAAGGGAAAAAGTTCTATTTCAGTTTAAATATTCTTGACTTTCATTGGCTTGACCCATTAAAAACAACCTGTGAATGAAAAGTTTACATGGAAATCTGATTGCTGTATTAAGTTTCAGGAAAAAAATAAATAGTTAATTATTTTATGTTTTCTTATTTATAAATTACCGTGAGTAATTGTGTTACAAAGCAAACAGGATTCATCAGTCATGAAATGAGATTCCCTTACCTAGAAATTGCTTTCATTCTTGACAGTGCTTTTAGAAACCATTACCAATTTTGTAATAAACTCCTTTTTTCCCATTCAAAAGGTGCATCATGAAGATTCTCTTTCTAAGAAGCTCTGTCTAGAGACATCTATGAAAATGAGATTGAAAAGACTGTTAAGTGCTCTCCACTTTTTTCATATTTATGTTATTTAATATTAAAATAACGGCATTTTTACAGTATGAATTTCCACTTTTTCCATATAAGATGCTAATAAGATAAGTCATATTTCACCCCTTCAATTATGCAACATCACAGCTTCTTTTTTTTTTTTTTTTCAATCCTGAAATGGTCTTCTATTTTCCTTAATTCCTGTTCATCTACATATGGGGAAACAAAGAAATTTTATATGTCTAGGATATTTGCAGGCACACTGCTAATTTCTTCTTTGCAGCATCTAGCTAAAAAATATTCTAAGATGCAGCTTTCTACCTTTGAAAGGTGTTAGGCTTCAGTGGGTGAGGATTTTCTCTGTTTTTAAAACCTTTGCTGAAATGTAGAAAAATAGTGAGGATAGACACATCATTAATGTGGTTTATAAGGCAGAGTTGTACATTACTTCAATGATATTAAAGTAACTATTATTGTAATTTGAAAAACATTTAAAAATACAGAATCTCTTTAAATAAAAATCATTCCATGAAATATCTGTTCTGTATAAACTTTGTTCCTGACAGCTGAAAACCAAATCACCACACAAAGAAGCTTTGGTGTCAGTACCCAGCATGTACAGACAGTGTTGTCATGCCATGGAAACTGTGTTTTTAAATATAGAAACAGTGCATCTGTAGGACTTACAGAGCTGTGTTTTCCGTCAGTGGCATCTGCCAGGTTGTGGGTGATACTAGATTGTGGCAATATGGTTAAATTTGTTAGCTTGTGTATAATTATGCTACAGGAGAAAGGAATGTGCTTCACTGCCAGAAAAGGAGGAGAGAATGAAAGCATGAAAAGAGTTACTCAGTGAAGAGAAATCCAGCAACACCATCCTGGGTAATGTCCATATTCAAAATTTGGATGGTGGGAAGAATTGTGGTTATTGTCCGAGGTAGTTTTCATTTGGATATCATTCTTCTGATTTTATATGATTCAGCTCTCCATCTTAAAAGCTGCATATCTTCTAGTTCTCTGTAAGAATAAGTCCATTTATGCCTTGCTATTATCAGGCCAAGTATTAAACTTCTGCTTCTCAAATTCTGAATGTGTTTAAATTCTCTCATTTTACATTGGAGCTAGTGATTTTGGCATTGATGATTAAGATATTATCATTTTATAGTGTTGTTTCACTGCAAAGAAGGAACTGAAAACATAGCCCAAAAGGAATTACCTGTAGTTTATGCTGTCTTCTGGTTTTTCTTCCTCCCCTCTATGGAAATTTTTCTACATGCTCATTATCTATTTTCCCTTTCCTTTTCTTCCTTTTCCCCATCTTTCTGCATTCTCTAAGTGCTCCACACCCCGGTTCTCTTCCCACAGAGGAACAGGAGCCTTCTTTCCCCTACTAAATTTACCTCTCAAGGCTTTCAAAAATAAAGGTTAAATCCCTTAATGCTCAGTGCTACCTTCCCGTTCGTAATATTAATTGAATGATCACCAACAGTCTTTTTCATATGCAGACTTTTCAGTTTCTATGCTAAAATTGGGACCAAAAAAAGAAAAAAAAAAAAATAAAATTCTTCAATTCTATGAAAAGACAGATGGACAAAGAAAATTCCACATGCCAGACATCCCATCCAGGTATGCAAGAGCAGCAGCACTAGAGCAACAATTTGCCTTCTGTTGGCACCCAGTATGGAATTGCTGACAAGTTTTTGTAAGTCTGTAAAATTTCTCAGAGATGTAACAGCTGTAGAGGGTAGAATTGTTTAACCCTGTCTAAAGGCTCCGTGGGGCTTAAGTTTCATATTACTTCACTTTCTAATTTTAATGTTTTTATTTTATAGTATTCTCGTGAGATGGTTCTCATTGAAGGAATGAAAATAGTGCTGGTAAATTTAAGTTCTCTGATTCACCCACCAGTGATGAAGGGGAGAATGTAGTCTTCTAGTTTATTCACTTTCTGTGGTCTAGTGTTCAGCCACGATGTCTTGGCTTGTGCCTACTTCATCTGGGACTTCCAGATGTTCTCTTATCCAAGTACAGGACAAGCCCAGGAATGTTTGTCCTCCTTGGTCATTTGCATGAGATGAAATGTAATTGGAATTGCCTTTACTCTAGCTCCATCTTCAGTGGAGTTCAGACCATTTGAATGTGTCTGTTTCTTGATGTACAATAAGTTAAGCTGAATTGTTAAAGAGACTGCATATTCTAGATTGATGATACAGGCAATTTATATTAACCAGTTACGCTTATGACTTCAAAATACATGTGCAATCCATGTGAAATCTAATCACACAGCTATACACAGACACTGGATCTAACAGGTGATACTGGGAATGAAGAACTCCAGTTTCACTTAAGTCCCGCTATTAGAAGCCAAAACACTCACCAGTGAGGATAATGTAGTGTCAGTCTCGAAAGAACGGTTCTCACATAGCAATAATCCTCTAAAAGATAACATACAGAGGAAAAATAAAAAAAAAAAAAAAAAAAAGCCTGAACAGAAGTTGAAAAATGATATAAGCAGAGCCTGAAAAAAAACCTCTCTGATGGAGAATCCAGACATTTCTGCTGGTATATCCTGCTGTTATCAACTATAGAAATGTCAGGTAAAGGTCAGACATGGAACAAATCCATTCTATTTCAGTATCTTTCACAAAAGAATCTTCTGTGTTTTATGGCTAAAGAGAATTGTGTTATATATACTTCTTCCAGACAGAGGAAAGGAAAACACTGCTTTTTTAAATTTCCTTTCTAGGGGGACATTTTCAAAAACAGCCATTTTTTGCTTCTTTGGCTAGTAATTATTCA
Source organism: Phasianus colchicus (assembly GCF_987193195.1). Classification (NCBI taxonomy): domain Eukaryota; kingdom Metazoa; phylum Chordata; class Aves; order Galliformes; family Phasianidae; genus Phasianus; species Phasianus colchicus. The sequence goes on from NC_143437.1 coordinate 78,581,785, forward strand.
ATTATTCATATGAAATATGTATCCTAAACCAGCTTGAAATCTTTTTTTGAGGTTTAGATGGGAACTGTAGAATTAGTACTTAGAAAAAAGATTTATTTCAAAGACTTTTTCAGAGGCATAATCTTGTGCTTTTTCTCCTTGTCAAGAGATGCTTGATATTGTTCTTCAACAGCAGAAATCTCCTACCTTAATTTATCAATTTGTATTCTAGATATGTAGTTGATGAGGAGTGATTTGTCAGACACATTTATGAATTCTCATTTAGAAGTGCATCACACATAGCATCAACCTCCCACACAGAAATAAAAATATGAAAATTTGAGGCATAAAATCATGAAAAAAATTAATGGAATAGTTCATGTGTCCTATCATTGTTTGCAGCACTGATAAAGTAACAGAATGCCAAGGAATGTGAAAATGAAATTACAGCTCCCCAAGAGAAAGAATTAAGAATTAATCAAAATAGAAACATTGTTTTTTGACCTTGTATGTGATCTCAAAACAGAAAATCACAATATCAAGAAAGGAATTGGAGAGATTTCTTGTCTGGAAATTAAAGTGCTGGAGAAAATAAGATCAGATGCTTCACCAAAAAAATAAAACCAAAAACCAACATCTTTTCCACAGTCATAATTTCCTTTTACCTAACAAAGGGTAAGAAACAATACTGATGACACCTTTAACAAACATTATGGACACTCTGGATGTGATAGGAGAGAAAGCATTTATTGTATCAATTCTGTGAAGAAGGAAAAACAAAATAAAATCATCCCACTCTTACTCCTTTTCCTTTGCTTTTCCCCATCCCATTCCCATTTTCATTCCCAGATAATTGGAGACAATTTTCAGAAAATAAAATAACTGTGTGAAATAATTTGCTCTGGTAGTCTGGGAAAGGTGAGAGACTGAAGTAAGCAGAAAACAGTTTATTTGAAATTAAAAGAGAACAATTCACAAGTTCTTTAGCCTGTTGGCAACAGGAGAGTATAGCAATGAATTTATTTAGTCCTGTAATTTCACTATATCCACTGTACTTTGTCAGGAAGCAGTATCATTTATAAACATTCTCCATTTGCTGAAAACAAACAGAAAATGTGCCATGAAAAGCTCCCAGAGTATCTGTTTCTTATTTAAAAGAGAGAGAAAAAAATAATAACAACAGTCCTCTCAAAAGGGAGGACTTGTGTGTCAACGGATTCTATTAGCAAGGAAAAAGAGATATGCCCTATAACTCTAGTTAGGTACTTTTGAGGGATGTGGAAACCAGCCTTTTGAGCTGTAAGGGAGAGAAGTGCAATAGTGCAAGGTGTTAGTGCAATGTGGACATTATAAACTCGAAACTATTCATACAACATCTACATGTAGTGCATAGAATTTCAGAGAGATTCCAGAAGGAATTGTATATGAAGAAAAAGGCATTTTTGCCAGTATGCTAAGATTTGAATAAAAGAAAAACATATTTTTTTTCATACTGCTCAATGGAAAAAGAGCTTACTGGAATGAGCAGCCCTAGAACCTGGAAAAAGTTCTTAATGTACTTAAGTGGTCAGAAGACCACAATGTAAATATGTGCTCTAGATGGGAAAGATGATATTTTAAAATAATTCCCTTACACTAGATTTGGTTACATTAAAAACTTCATGTTCTCTCTAGTGAAAACAAATTCTGACCAAAGCCTGTATTTGATATCCAAGACCAGTGTCATTTAGAACAGTCAGGCATTCTACTGAATAACTGTAAATTAAAAGATGATTCTGATCTTATTGAAACAACCACAAATTAAATATCTTCATCGATTTTAAAAACATAGCTCACTAGATAAAATCATCTACATCAAAACACAAGGTACATTATCTCTGACACCACAAAGATGAATATAGACTCAGTGAGAGTGATCACGAGTGGCAGTCCTCAGGGAAAAATACTGCTGAAGATTTTCATTAATAACCTGTGTGATAAGGTAGAATTCTTCCTTTGTAATTTTACTGACAACTATGAGGTGGGGGAACATTTTATATGCTGAGATATCAACTGACAGCACAGTTCAAAAAAAAAAAAAAGAAGTAATCCTCCACCTGAAGCAGAACAACCCTATGTATCTGTAAGGACTGGGGACTAATGCTGGAGAACTGTTCTATAGAAAAGGAGCTAGAGGCTGTTGTAAACAAGATGAATGGCAGTAGCTTTAAAAATCAGGGCTGTAATATGACAAGAATAGTCAACAGACCTAGAGAAGAGATACTTTCTTGTCACTGCTAAACTTCCTTCTCCAAGTTGCAAGAGTGTAGGTATTGTTATATAGGCAGCAAGAGCATGCAAGTCAGCATGTCAAAGGCAGGATAACACATTTTCTTATTATTAATTTGTTTATGCAAAAGATAAAAATCAGCTCAGAGAGTTCTGAATTGTGATGGTTCACAAATCAGTGTGGAAATCAGACTTATAGAAGTAAATAGAAATTATGGAAGAGGAAAACGAGCAAACAAGAGATCCTGTTGAGTATGTGGTGACACAGGAAAAGCAACCAAGATGACCAAATTTGCACTGGATAGAAGTCATAGGAAGAAACAAGAGACCACTCAGGCAGAAGTTTGCATGGATTGAGCACAAAGGGTAAGAAACAAAGAAGAAGTAGGCATTGGAGAGGAGTTTCAGAAAGAAAAATGGTATCGACTTCTACTGTGGCAGAAGTGGTACATGCAGTTAATTCCTGAGGTGAAGAAGGGAGAAAAAATAGAAGTACAGAAGTCAAGGATGTTATATACCACAGAAATACATAGAGTGGATATTTTTATTTGAATGGATTTGCCATCTGAAAGGCTCCCAAATCACTTTAGCCACTCCATTTAATTTATTCGTCCTAAGTATAAGAATACTGGAGATAAATAAGGAAAGAACTTCAAACACTTGGAGCTCTTTACTGACACAGGAGTAGTGAGTGAGTCATAGGGATGTGTAGAATCGTAGCCATGAAGACATGAGCTGTCTTCATTCATTAACAGTATAAAACCTGTCAGTGTAACTCTTGCTACCATCCCAGATCCCAACATCCTAGATTATGACTAACAAGAAATACTCAGCTAAAGATTCTTTGGCCAGTGCATACACAAAATATGTGTATATATATACATATATATATATATATATATATATATATATATGTATATATTGGTCAGTCTGGAGAAATCATGAAACGGTTGGACTTGATGATCTTGAAGGTCTTTTCCAACCTGAGCAATTCTATGATTCTATGATTCTAAATGATTCTGAACCAATTCTGATCAAAGTACAGAACCAGTTATATTTGTGACAAACAGCCAATCAGCTCTGATAATCCAACAGACTATGCAGAACAGGGCAAACAATGTAGCCTTTTATTCATGCACATGCACTCAACCAGGACGTTTATAGCAATCACCCATAAAAAAACAGCTTTTTATCTTAGGTAAATAGATAAAGCTCTCTCCGTTTTCCTTTATCTCCACTGTGATGTATATGGTGCAAACATTGGTCTAGTGGGATGGGTGTTTCTGCTGGAAATGCGAACCATTCCATTGACGTCAAAGGCACTAACCTCCAGCAGCACCATGTCAGAAACCAGAGTATGTTTTGATATTTCCTAATGTTACATTTTAAAATTTCTTCCAGCTCCAATTTCTGCCTGCTCCAATTGTTCCTCTACCTATATATAAACTGAAATAAAAGGCTTTACTAAAAAAAAAAACAATAAACATTTCATATACAAATGAGAATGTCTCCATTTAGCTATTCCTCTTCTTTAATTGACTTGCTTTCTTCTAATTCTCCTTAATTTTAATCACTTCTATAATTAGCATTCTGATAATGGCTCAGACTCCAGCTGGCAATGGAAACTTTTCAATGATTTATGGTACATAGGGTATAAAAGGTTTTCTCTCCTTGAAAAACTTCTGGGAAATGAGAAAGTACAGAGATAACAGGGATCCCATTCCTGTTTTGCAGAACCTTTTTTAATCATACTTGCTTTAGCCTGACTTTTGTCAAGATCTTCAGAATTTAGCAACAGTTTCTCAAACAAACACCAGCTATGTTGGACTTACAGAATATGCATCATTAATTGATTTGCCCATGTGCAAAGTGACTCTACACAGCCTCTGCAGCAAAATTGAAGTTGCTGCCGTGCAGTGTAACTATTATCCACACACAGACAACATGCATAGGGTCCAGCAAATCCTCCACATTTCTGTAACAGTATTTTAAGTATCAATGGTGGTCGAATGCCTTGAATTACCATGTAGTATTTCCAGGTCTGCATAAAACTCAGAACTAATTTTTTTTCAAGTGCTTTCTGAGGTAGGCCTTTCATATACAAAATCTGAAATAAAACCAAGTTATAGACAAAAAACATTTAAAAATAAAGATGATTTAATTCAGTGTTTCTGTAAGCAACAAAAATAACATTTTTTTGTTTGCTTGTTTAAAGAGGAATCTGTCTATTCTCTTAATTAGCTATTACTGTTGAAGGAGACACCCACTATAGAGATGATGAAATAGGAAGAAATGCATATTTTCATGTGAATTTGCAAATATATTGACTAGAAAATTCCAAAGCTTAATTTTTCATACTTTCCCTTGGGCACACCTACCTAAGCACCACCATAAAAAACAGTACTTCTGGTGAGTTATTCATCTACTTCAGTACTATTTACCTAATTAAAGAAAATGCATTTCATTTTTAGCATGTGAATTCTTCTCAAGCAATAGTTATTTAAGTCATTTTATCTACTTCTTAAATTAGTCACTTCAGTGTACTCTTTAAGTCTGTAGTCTGTGACCTTTCAGTAAATGAACCACGTACTTATTCATTTTCCCTTTTCTACTTAATTTTCAGTGCTTCCAGCATAGTCAAAGAAGTAGCTAACAGATTGTTCATTCTGTTCTTTTTACTGGAGTGGTTTGCACTCAAGCAGCAATACCAGAAGATTATTTATCTTCCCCCCACCAAAAAGAAAAAAGAAAAAGCCCCATCTCAGACAACTAAGCTTCTGATAACTTCCTCATCAGGTGTAAAACCTCTGCAAGTTTGGAGTTTTGTTTGTTTTTGTCTGTGTCATTTATAAATTAAAAGGTGGGAAGAAAAGGAAGGAAGCATAAATTCTCTGAAGATGTGCAGTTTAATTCTGGGGGATTTGGGTTTTATTAGCACCATTTGTTGTTTCTCTGGATACACCACTCTAAGATGAAACAAACAAAAAGAAAACCTTCTAAATTTCTTATAGTTTTTTTTTTTTTTTTTAAGTGTGTAAATAAAATAATTACTTTTTTTCTTGCTATTGAGACATTTTACTTTGTTTGTGTTCTGTATATAAACATGAAGAAACAAAACTCTAAACTAAAAGTTATTTTGAAAGTCACAGCGTTTCCTTCTAACAAAAAGGAACAAATCTAATTAATCTAAATTTAATCTAAATGATCTTCTAACTGGAATTTCAGTGAATGCTGATGATCTCAATTAAAATAACATCTTATTGTCTGGTAGTAGCCAGAAGATGTCCAACCCTCCCTAATCTTAGCAGTTGCCTAATACTGCTCTACTATTAAACATCTTCAGAATGCAAGAGTTTGTGTCTGATTTTTTTTCTTTACACTCCCCTTATAGTTAGGAGATAGAAAGAAACATCACTAGGCTAGGATGTCTTCTCAGGGCATTTAACTTTGAAGAGGATTATTCTAGAAACATATGTTCTCTGCAGCAGCCTGCATGACTAGAGGAATTATCTCAGGCCATATATTGACACTAGGGAACAAAAGTATGGTGTGTTTGCATATGAATAAGCAAACAATAATGTCATACACCAGTGGCTCCCCGCCCTCCCATCCCCTCTTCCACTCCTCCCTTCTCCCTCTCCCCCCAAAAAAAGGGCTGAAATTCCTGGAGTTGTATGTAGTAAAATGTCTTCTTTTTTGCTTAAATTTTCACATTCTTGATATCAATCAACTCTGTCAGAGCAGATTGAACTATATGCTGAAGGATTTCAGTGACCAGCTGGTCCTTCTCATAACTCTCAGAAACTCTTCATGCAGCCTGCTTCCAGACTGTAGTGCTTGAGGAACATATGCATAGGAGAAAATCTGTGACAGTGGTGTGAGGAGGGTTCTACCAGCTCAGAGGCTAAGGACTAAGCAGTGCCAATAAAAAATGCTAAGAGAATATGGGAATGAGTTACACAGAGTGGAGCCTGACCCATGATATCACTCATCCTCTCATTCTTTCCCCAGCCATGGACCTTCCATATGTTAGGATCCTCCTCAGGTAAATGTTAACCAAAGAGTTAATTTCCCCACTCTCTCTCTCTCTCTCTTTTTTTTTTTTTTTTTTTTTTTTTGTTATTTTATGTACTTTTGTCCTCCACAAAATATTTAACCATAAATTCTACAAACTCCAAATACTTTTCATTCTTAAATTCTTTTTCCTATCTTCTCCTATTCATTTCTTTAAAAATACTGACTGCAGTAGGTGAGCAGAAATGTATCAAAGCAGTTGTTTTTGTGACTCTCCTTCATTCATTCCTATTTCTGAAGAGTTCTTGAGCTGTTACTTCTCCCATTCCTGTTCAGTTTATCAGTATATATATAAATAAATAACTTGATTTCATTGACTAGCTCCTGGTTTTAGCCCTAAGACAGCAATGAGAAGGAGATATGAAGTGCAATAATGCTGCAGACCTACTTTAACACGTGGGGCTGTTTGGGACAATAAGCTGGAGTTCTTTGCATCTATTTTCATAGTTTGATTTAAACTCACTTCCTCACTTATTCAAAGAGCATCTGTAGCCCATGCAGATACACATGGTATACCAAAGCATGGGCAGGACTGGGGACTGTTTCAGTTCTAGGAAATTGTTAGGAAGTGGTTCAAAGCAAAGGAATGATTTTATCTCTAGCTGTTAATTAGTATCAATCTACTTACATTAGGAGAGGTTTTTACATACATGTTTATTAATTTTTCTTGTCACAGATTTTTCGAAGTATCCTTCAATTTTGGCTTGCTGCAGTTTCAAAACATCCTTAACATTTTTCTCTTTGGATGTATTTAAGTTGAAAATATCCTTTTTGGAGTATCTGGAGAGATTATTTTGGGAGTTATAATTCTATGTGATATAATGAAAACAGCTTTAGTGTTTAGATGTAGAATGTCTTCAGTGCACACTGGACTATGTGGCTGGGGGAGGACTTTAGGACAGCACTGCACTTGACTATACTATGAGTATATTACAAATGATTTGAAAGCATTAATTTTATCATCTTTACACACACAAGCCATTATGGCATTATTTCACCAGTATAGACTGATCTCTGAAATGAAATAGCTCTGTGGCAGGGTTCTTTTTTTTCCAAAACCCATTCTGAGTGCAATGTAAATTAGTAGCAATTAAAGTAGCTGCTGACACTCGCTGGTATAAAATTAATTGCATGTTGTCACATATTTTTTTAATGATGGGGAAATAAAGATTGCACCCATGGTAGCAATCCAAGATTGCTCCCCAGGTAGGAGCAAGGGAGAAATGTAAGGAGGAAGGAACAGCAGGGACAAAACATTATTTACTGGTTCATCACAACATGATCTTCATTCCCCATTCTCTGAGCTGCTTGGAGGTTGGCATGGAAAAAGGGGCTGGGAAAAAGCAAGGGAAAGGTTTTAGCTTTGTCTTTTTTTTTTTTTTCTCACTGTCCTACTGTATATGTAATTGGCAGTAAATTAAACTAATTTTCCCCAGGTTGAGTCTGTTTTGCCTTTGACATTAATTGGTGAGTAGCCTCCCTGTCTTTATTTTGACCTGCAGGCTGTTTTCCTATTTTCTCCCTCTCTCCTGTTGATGAAGGAGAGCGTGTTTCTCAATGATGGGGTCTGGCTGCTAGCCAAAGTCAACTCACCGCAAAAATAATCCATGATACATTTTCACTTTCTGTGGTACAGCAGAAAAAAGTGCTAAGCATGTGAGCAGCTCCATTACAGCTACAAAATACGATGTAGGCAGAAAGCCAGTGGCTGGACAAGTTGGTTTCCTAGGCAAGCATAAACACCAGTGAAGACCATTATCCAATGGGGATGTGACTAAAGCACAATAACTTTCTGACTTCCAGCCAGTACAGATATCATGAGTTTCCAGTGTGGAAGCTATCAGAAGGAAAACACAGAAAGATACTCACACTATTTATTTCCCAGTTGTTCATCAAGAAAAATGTCTATTTTGAAATATGAACCCGTGAAGTCAAAGAACATTTCATTAATATTAATATTAACACTAATATTAATATTGGGTGTGGTTTGAGTATTAAGAACAGGCAATGAAAACTGCATGTCAACAGAAATGACCACAGTCATTTAGATATTGCCCGCGTTAAAGCAGTTGTTAAGAGATGTTAAGTGAGATCAAATTTAGCTCTAAAACTCCAAACAATGTCTTTCCACCATCAACTTCCACCATCATCAGGACACTGAAAGTTTTCCTGCCTTTATCAGTAGAAAATTTTGCCTTATTCTTAGGATGAACTTGTCACAAATCAACTTTCATACACACTGGATCATGGAATGTTTACCAGAATGGACTGGCAAGATGTAAGATTTACTTTCTACTTGCCAGTGACAGTGTAGAGTGATTGATTTGCATCTCAGTATTATCTTTGATTAAAAAAAAGAGCAATCCCAAACTACTCAAGCTCAACTGCAGGAGAGTTTTCTCCCCAGACTAGATAGCTTTATATCTCTCTCCTGAATTCTGTAGTGTTCCACATCCTTCAACAAGCTTGGCCATCCAAACAAGATTTGGTAGCATCCTACAAATGTAGTGTTTCTATGAAAGAACACAGTCTACCACAGGTTTTTCTATTATCTTTTTAATATGTCAAAAAAAAATTATACCAGTTATATCTGACCCAGCATTACATGGAGTAATGTATCTAGAATATAAATCTTTGATTTTCTGGAGAAAGTCTCCAACTTCTCGACTCAATCTGAGTACTTGATTCTCAGTTATTACTTGTATTTGCCTGCATTCATTCATATTGGTATAGAGTTATTCACCTGAAGAATTAAGGTGAGCATTTGTAATGAGGTGGGGAGAAAATCAGAAATGTAAAGGGATTTTTCTTCTTTTATTTATTTTTTTTTTCTGAGATGCATGAACAGCTGCCACTATTCTGCAGTGAGTCATGATTTAACAGCATAATTCTGCTGCATATAGTGTAGCTTGCTTTATCCACAAGATGTTAGTGGATGCATTAATCCCTTTCACATTGCCAGAGCTATTTTTATTATACAAAAATACCTCTTTGTCTCAACTTGCACATTTTCTTTTCACAAATAAGAAGAGCCTAGAAATGTACAGAAGCAAGGATGGCACCTTGCGAAGAGAGATGAGGGAAGCAAGCTGAATTGCTTGCAGGCTACATCAGGTGTAGGGAGATAATTTTGGGACTTCACACACTACCACTGTATCTGCAGGGAATATGTGAGTCACTCTCACAAGGACCCACAGGCAACTGCCAGAAATACTATCCTGCCTGTAGTTTGGAAAAGAGGTAGGCCCTCTTGACTATGATGGTTTATATAGCATCCTGGGAACACTTACAAAGTCATATTTTTATTTGTCTTAATGAATCACCCACTAACACCTTTTTTTTTTTTTTTTTTTTTTTTGGAAGTGAAGAAAAAGCTTGTAAGCAGAGATTCTTTAATGTTTCTGATTAACATCTATAGTTTTCCTGCACACAAATGAACTCAACTGAAAGCCACACAAATGAAAGATGCTTCAGGCTTAGGTTCAAGAAGTACAGCTACTGAAGGAGCTGTATTTCCCTTATTTTCTTTTTACTCCTGTTGGCTTACAGAGCATAAAACTCGTGTTACAATGAATAGCCAAATCCTAATTCCATCAAAGAAAAGCCAAGCTTGTACTAACAGGAAACACTGACCTTCACCTCAGATGATTTTAATTTTTACAATATTATTTACTATGCAAACGCAGAGAGCACTCTGACTCTAACTGCAGGTACTATGCAGATTTGTTCAGGTGACAAATACCATATTATTTTATCAGGATAAAAGAAATGTGTTGATTTACCTTACTCTTATGTAATTTTATGTATACTTTATAACACACTAAACCTAACTGAACCAGTCCAACTATTTGTGCTTAACTTCTATTTCAATCACAAACTGATTTTGATCTAAAATATAGGAAAATGCTTCCTAAAAAACTTCACAGTATGCACTGTGGAGACCTGTCTTGGTTATGTGGATATGATCTTTCAATCTGAGTACCTTTGCATGAAACAGCCAATGAATGTGCTGACATAAGCAATGCAGCATCAACACTTTGAAAAAAAAATGCCCAGACTAATTTGAACAGAAATTGGTGTCTCTGTAAGTGTTTAGAAACTTGGCAAGTCACCTGCACAATGCAGTCCATTCTAATTCAAAGGCCTACTGGATTTTCTTGAGTTAGATATTATTTATAATTTCAGTCAGTTTTTACTGTGTTTGAATATTTTTGCTAGTTTTACAGCTCTGCAGCAAAAACAAGTCTAAAGAAATGAGAATATCTATCAGATAGACTTCCTAGTCAGGAAAGCTCATGGTCCAGGTATATACTGACTTCTGTGTTGTCAGAAGGAAAGAAAGAAAGACAGGAAAAAAAATAATCATACTATAATTAGTTTATTTATTTGTATCACAGGTAATTAGTAAGAAAAGCATATCATCTTTACCTTCCAAAGTCAAGTATTTGATATCTAGCTCTTGACTTGCTTGTTTGGTTTTAATTAATTACGTGTTTGGCTTGGAAGAATCTTGTCCCAGATGTCAACTTTTCCCTTTTCCACTAGTAGAGTTTTAATGCATTAGTGATACTGCCAAGAAAGTTTGACAAAAATGATTATAAGGTAACCTGAAATGGCCTAGTTTGTTAGTCTTCTGGATGTGAAGTGTTCTTTTCCACAGGCAACCTCTAACAACATAGACACAGCGTATATGGAAAGATCTGGAAATATCAATTAGAAATACACTAAACAGATCTCAGCATTTCTAATAAAATACCATTTTTGTTCCACTGGCAGGAACTACAGTGTCTGCTCCAAATTACCTTAATGGCATTCAACCAAAAGTGTGTCCCAAAGTCTGGTGCAAAATAGAATGAGTGACCCAGTACTATGTAGAAATAATTATACATTTTCTTCTTCCTTAAATTCTTTGTGAATACTTAGTAATCTAGAAAAGGGAAAGGAAGCTGACAATACTTTCATGTCTTTTAGGCACCTATGTAGTATGGTCATTTCAAAACAAACAAGCTGAAAAAATGAAACATTTGGTTTAACATCTATACATTTGACAAACCTTTTATCTATTCTAAGCAATGCAGCAAAGAAAAACTATTCTTTTTGTGATACTGCATGCCCTAGACTTGATGATTCAAGACCATAGCTTATAAGAAAAAAAAGTGTTTACCACAGACATTCCTCACTATGGCCACCTGAAAAAAAAAGAGGTGATAAATATTCTCAACCTTAATCCAAAGTGGAATTTTTAAAAATCATTTTCCTCAAGAATGATTTTTCCTTCTTCTCATTGAAAAGAGAAAAAGAGGGGAAAGAAGGGAAGAGAGGAAGGAAGAAAGAAGCTTCACTTCAAAATTTGAATCAGGAAGTTCAGGGTGAGATAATTATTTCATCAAAATCATCTTGGTTCATGTCAAATAGTGTCTCTTTGCTGATTTTATCAAGTGTATTTTTGACCAGTAAATATATCCAATACATTTTCAGCTTGTATCAAGCACAGAGGGTGCTCTGTTTTATATAGCCCAATTGGTTTAAGGATGTTGTTTATTATCCACATAGCCTTAAACTGCAAGCACTGATTTTCTCCAGAGGGGAATCCTATTCCTGTGTCAGTTTGGTCAGCAGGATACTTGAGACTGATCAGGCTTTACAGAGGAGGACAAAAATCTGACAAAATTTTATCTGTGAGCTATCCAAGATATGGAGCTTATTTCTTCTCTTGGTCCAAAGTAGTCTGAATCTGGGCCCCTTCCAGAACTGCTACAAAAAACATCTGTTTTGAAGGGGGGTTGAAAAAGACTGCGGATATGTTTGCTAGAACAGAGGAGGATAGAAATTAGTTTTCGTGAATAGATAACTTCTTTTGAGTTGCTTCTCTCATTGCCAAGACTGCATTAAACTACTAATGCTATTTTCAGGTTTTTAGATTTTGGAAAGAGGACATTTCAGTTACTCTTAAAATTAAAAGTGCAGTAATTAACTATGAAAAGTTGTGGCTATTAACTAAAAATATCTTGCCATGCATATTCCCCATAATTTCTGTGAATTCTAATGCATGAAAAAAAAAAAACCTTGAAAATTATAAAAATTATTGTTATGCAAACACCATCAAACTCAAATAAATAGAAGCCCTACTGGAAACTGTACTGAATAGAGAAGATTCATTTTTCTTCTAGACTATCTTATCACTTGATCTGTGTAGATACTTTTCTGCACTGAGATATATGAATGCTGATTTTCTTTGCACTACTGTTAAACACCACAGTAGTCATGGCAAATTCAGAGTGATTACCAGTACAGAAGTATTAAACCTAATATAGAAGACACACTGAATCTGCCACAAGAGATAAAAGTAGTGGGTAAAAAAAAATACACAGATGAACCAAATTTCTTATTCTAGATTTGGCATCCTAAATTTGTCATAAATATGAAAATGTTTTACAGAAATGTTGTTGAGCATCCCTGCAGATCTTTGTTTAATAATCATTATATTCAACAATGCAGTTATCAATGAGCTTTAGGACTCTTTTGTTCTTAATTGAGCAAATTCATTGGAATAATTTTATAATAATAATAAAAAAAATCCTTGCTCTTAGTTTTTTCAGGCTTTCCTATGCAATGGCACTATACGCTGGCAAGCAAAAATAAGGAAAAAAATGCTGTCAAGAAAGCAGTTGATACATATCTCTTTGAGAAGAGAAACATGAGATTCAAGATTCTATGAATGATTTTTTATTTAAAATTGAGTACATCTTTCATTCCATATACATGTATTTTAGTCTCAAAAAATGTCTAGGTTTCTTTATCAGATCTGTGATTTTATCATCAGAGGAGGAATTTGATTACACTATGCTACCATACAAAGCATCCCTTCAGATTCTAAGGATGTATTTTCAAGCACATGACATAAACTGTGTCAAGAATAGAACCTCCTTTCTTTTACTTCTGCTACTCTTACCTATTCCCACTGTACTAAAATCAAAACAGTCATAGTTTCCCATGCTCTGGTTCATGTCCAGACAATGTATGATCAACTTATGACCAATGCTAGCATCATTAGGACCAGTGGGTCAAAAATTTTTCCTTTTACGGAAAATGGAATCGGATTGACAATCATCACATTTAGTTGTATCAGACATTTCTTCAAAAAGTGTTATATAAGATCTGACAGAAGTAAATAATGATATTCCTTTTTTAATGGAGATCACATAACCTGACATATGTGAAATGATTGACTCCTATTCACATGCATGTCCAGACAACTGAAATAAATAAATTAATTACCAAACATGGTCATAGATGAGAGTATTAAAATATATTTCACAAGATCAGCTACAGTTATATCTAGGTCTTAATTCTCCTATCTGTACTTTTCTTGAGCTCATCTGACTGGAAAAACTATGAGCATGCTGCAAATCGGATTAACTTTTCCAAAATATATTTCAGCAACTTACTTAGAAAGTCTGGCAAACTTATTTCAGCAAAGAATTGTTAACAGTTGAGAGAAGCAAGATATTTCTTGCAAGTCATCAAAAAAAACATGCTATTGTTTTTCTTCTTGCAGTGATGAATTATATTCTTGAATAGTTGAAGACCTGTGTCTTTCTCTTCTTACAGAGTTCTTACGGATGCATGTGCTGTCTTAGTTAAAACTCTTATGTTTTCAAATTCCAGTAGGCATTCTATGGCATGTTCTGATATGTCCTATGACTTTTTTTTTTTTTTTTTTTTTTTTTTTTGACAGTTTCAAGAGTTTCTACTGCATTTACTAGGAAATTATTGAATAAATCATGATGCAAGAAAAGAGAAATGGATCTTGCATCTTGCCTCATTGCCTCACTGTGTAATTCCAAATAAAAAAATACATAGGAAGATGTAGTAGCTCTGAAAAAGTGAAAAACAAAACTGCTAAATAAACTTCTGTGTTTTCAGAACAATGAGAGTTAGCCTGAAATGAGTCAAGAAGTAGTGGAGCCAACATAGTATTGCTAGGAAGAAACTGTGATCTACATGGCCTCATTTAAGCTGAGAAAAATCCTGTTTTTAACGTTGATCCTGACACCAGCGTTTGCAGATGACTTACCTGTACCTAGGACCACATTTCTGTACTTCACTACCACGTGCAGATGCTTTGCACTTGTGCACACAGGTAAGTTGGGTTTAAGTTGCCGTAGCACCATCTACCTACAATCTTTTCTGAAGTTAGGGGATCAGTAGTTAGTGGATATTGAGCAGCTATGAAAATCATATCCACAATGTTTTGATGTGGAAGGTGAAAAAGTACCCAACTTTTCTCAATTGTAAAATGTGTATATTCAATGCTCTTTAATTTAATTTTCAAACTGGGGAGATTTGAATTAGATTGAGGGATCTGTAAGCACTTAGCACTTAGGGAGAGAGAAAAGAAAGCAAAATATTATTAAATGTCATCATTTACAGAAAAATTTGCAGTGAAAGATGAGTCTGTGAGAGATAAGGGCAATTAACAGCTTTCATCACGGTAAAAATGTATATTAAACTGTAGAATTTAAATGGAATGAGTGATTATGTAATTCAGACAAGCTGCTAAGAAAAAAAAGAATGGATTTGCTGTCCCATAGGCTGTGTTTCTTCAGCCCTAATTTGGGCAACCAAAGTGCAGTTAAATGCTCAGGCAATCCACATTATACTGCTGCCCTGGACCATCCAGCTAGCTCCTTCCCAGTGTCAGTGGACGTCTCACTAGATGCAAATGCTATATAATACCCTCTGTATGCATCTAGACACAGGGCATGTTGTTCTTGTAGCTGTGCCTTGTGACATGCGTGTTTACTGTTATGACACTTGATGTCCAGCTTCTGTTTCTGCACCAATACCTATCACTGTCACTGCCTCTGTCACACCCCTTTCAGGCCTTTCTGGAAAGAGGATTTGGAGACATGGAAGTATTTCTGACTCTACAGAGCCTGTGTGCAAGGGTCAAGGAAATCTGAGGGGCATTCAGAGTGGTCAGCTCATGAAGGTAGATTGCAAAATCCTTTCTTGCTTTCTAGTGTAATTTCTTTCTACTTCTTTCTCGTACATTATGCCACCTCTGTCTCCTCCAGCCCTTTCCAGACTCTCACAGTTTCTTTAGCAGCTGCTACAGTCAGACTTGCCTGCATTTTGGAATAGATGAGAGTCTCACTTTTTCCACACCACTGGTTCCAGTGCATGGCCTCTGCTAAACCCACAATTCAGATTACTGAGTGGATTAAGCAGGACAAAAAAAAAAAAAAAAAAAAGGCAGACATCTCTATTCAAGTGTACACACAGGAAGAGGAAAAGTTTAGTTCAGACATCTCATGAAGTTGAGATGTTTTCACTGAAGGAGAGTAACGGGGAAACATTCTTTTCATAACCTAAGAACTCATCCAGAAGTGCAAGACTACCTAAGTTTTCCCCAGCTATTGGACTTAGCAGACATAAAAGCTATATATTTCCCTCAGTAATCAGATGAAGGAGTAAGATGTAAAATGCTAGCTTGGATGGAAAAGAAATCTAGGAGGAGGTAGAGGCGGGGCTGATCCTACAAGGAGTTTAACTTCAAAATAGTGTGTGGGTAAGTAAAAAACCACATCTTCTCACACACTGAAAGAATCAGAATTCCCTAGGAACTTTAATAAGTCTTGCCCATCTCAGTACACATGCAATACTTTAATGAATGCGTACCACATACCACATCATTTTGATTCTACATAGAAAATCACACAGTGGTGCTGACTGTTTAGGAATGGATGCTGAAGCAGATACCTGACATGTGAAAGACATTTTTTCCCCATGTAGAAATTACAAAAGAAACACTGAACACCTCAGCAGGTGGATAAAGACACAATGAGAACTGTGTCTCCATTTCAGAAAGACAACATATCACCTTTCAGTAATACTTACACGAAAACCTTCTGCTTCTTTAACTAGAAGCTGGGCAAATAATACCAGAGATATCCTGCTGATACTTTTTAAGATTGATTTAATTAGCTTTAGTTATGGTCTTTCTCCTTTTATATTTATCTTTGTGAATATGCAAGTGATCGCATTTCATGTTCATGGAAAGTGGATTTCAAAGTTACATTTTCCAAAACCAAATGTAAATGTAATATAAGAAGGTATTGAGATTGGAATTCTCTGTGTAGTCATCTGATTATGGAACAGGACAAGTACCATGTCTTATCAGCACTGTCATGAAACCTAAGCAGTATTATTGCAGCATGTAAAGCTGTAGTCCATCAACAGAATAAAATATTTATAGATTGTTACACAATGGACTTGAATTACAGATAATTTAGAAAGAAAACAGCCTCTTCACAGATGTTCTCTGAACAAAAAAAAAACAAAGCTAAATTATTTGAAAACAGTTAATTGTAAAAATTATTATTTCATTTCTCTTCCTGAATAAAGAATAGGCTCCATCAAAACCCAGTTATACTCACCTGGAAAATGTGAAATTCTAGGAATGTTGAGATAAATGTCAGCTAGAAGGAATCTCTTTTGCATTTATCTGAAATAGAAGCTCGTTACAAACACTTGTTTAAAGTAGTTCAATACTAATAAGACAAGACCTTAAATCTAGACTGACAAGTCAGATTTAGGCAGGGGATTTCTGCAAATCTGAATGTTAATTCAGTGCGATAGCTCTTTCTATTTGGCATCAGACCAGGTCCTCTGTTGATTATTTTCGAAATCACAGGCAAAACCACAGGCAACTGGATCTCTCCTAGGAAAAAAATTGGATAAGAAACAAAAAGAGTTTAATATTCTTCCATCCATTAGTCCTAAAAGAACAGTATTTTTATTTCTGCTCTCCTCATTTTCACTGTGCAATGGTTATAGTGCTTAGAAAGAAGAAAAGGAAATATTTGTTTTTACTACTTAGATATATTACCCTAAATACTCAACATATTTTAACTATATTAGAACTATTAATAGACTTTTCAAGTTTATTTTGAGACAAAATTGAGATGAGGAAGAATTCCTCACTAAACCAGCAATGAGCATATGCTGAGACAATTGGGGGTGAAATGTAGCTAAATAGGAATGCATTCATAATTATCTCACAAAATATTTTTTTTCATTATATTATCTTCCATATTTCTATCCAAAAAACCTGTTTAAATACAAAATTAGGGTAGGAGGGGGATATAATAGTGGTCTGCAGAATTACAGAGGCCTGGGCAACATGGTTAGGTCTTGATTCTTCATTCTTTCTTGCAATATAAAAAGATATGGGATAGCAAAGAAAATAAGCAGAAGTCAGATTCAAAGAAAGCCAAACATTTGATGCCAGAAACCTGGCCACTAGAACTCCTTGCCAGAGGATGCTGTGGGAGCAACATTTATGAATGGACTGGCTAGACAAAGGACAAGTTCTGGCTAGACAGATAGATGGAAAAGACATTCTCTGATGGCCACTGAATACCCAAAAAGACATATAACTCAGGAAATACCCTGAACTGATAATAGCTATAGACTAGGAAATTCTGTGCTATTCTTAATCTCTCCTTGCATTGCTGGAGTCTGCATTAGGAGATAGATACCTGGCTACCCGTACATATAATCTGATTCAGTATGGACCTGCTTATTTCCTCATTTAAGTCTTTGAATAACAGTATGTCAAATAATAATGAGCAGCTTTAGTAATTTTCTTTACTATGTTTGTTGTATTAACTAGTACAGCTGTTCGAAACACTAGATTTCAAGATGTTTACTTGGCTGTGAAATGATTATTTAAAATTTGTCATGATCTGCAGAAACAGCCTCCAGAAATGCAAGTTTCTATAGCCTAGAATAGATGACATAAAGTCTTGGAAAGAGCTGACCATTTCTTGTCTCTTCAAGAGATTCTCATCCCTTTGAATGCATTATACAGTATTAATCCCACACTTTCAACAGGAGGAGGGAGGCTGGTAGTAACTCCAGATTTCAGGAGATTCCAACCCTGCATCCCCGGTAGATGCCAGCACTTCCCTGCAACCCTCAGTGAAATGCCTGTTGGAATTTCACCATATCACCAGTGCCTGAGTTGTTTCAAAAAGCTCTCTGTCCAAAAGGAATGGAGGATGTTTTAGATCTCTCAAGGGCTCTGTCCAGAACTGACCTCCGAACTGGGTTTTAAATTGTGCAGGAGAAGCTGGCAGGACACAGACCATTTCAAGATTATTCTCTGTCTGTAGGTGTCTGGAGCAGATCTAAGGACTTGATATGAACTCAGAATAGAAAAGTCAAGAAAATATGCAAGATCAGCTGAACTGAACTGCATCATTTGAATTTATGTGGCAAAATGGTTAGTGAAGAATTAACACTGAGCTCAGCTGAATCTTAAAGCAAACAAAGGCCCTCTTATTTTGCTCTTGAGCTTTACTTATATGATTATTGAGCTGTGCACAAATCAAATCAATCATAGGATTTACTTCTGATTTATATCATATTGTGTATCCAGCCTCAAAAGGCTTGCAATAGACTTGAACATCTTTGAGCATTTTACCTCATTGACTACAGAGAAAGGGCCAGCCAAAATTTCAGATCTGATACTATGATTAAAGGTGCAATTTAGTCACAACTTGATTCCAAATGAGTAAGAAGTCAGAGGACAGAAATCACCACTATGCCACTACATCTACCACAGAAAGTGAAGCATATTTGTTTGTATGAGCACACCTTTTCACTGATAACTTCAAATTTTAGCAGAAAGTACTGTGTTGTACTTTCAGTAAGTTGTGAGGAGGTATGATGTTAGGCTGTATACATTCTACTTCTGATCTTCACCAGTGAAAACTTATTAAAATAATTACCTCAGTTGAATTACAAATGACATAAAAAAGATCTATCTGTTAACTGAACATCAGGTCTGGTGTTTATTGACTTACTGATAGATGGTATTTCCTTACTTTCTACAAGAAGAATAACTGGGAGATACTTAGATCTGAGCTTCGAGAGCCTGATATAAAACTACTGAAGTGTATTTAGGATGAAATACTTTCTAAGGCAAATGTAATCTACTTTTTAATCCATTCCAAGTTTCTATTACGCAATACATCATCTCTAATATTCCTGCACAAAAAAATGTCTTATCATTGTACAAATACTGAAACAGTCATTTGTGGAAGTAAATCAGTATAATCTCTGATATCTGTTTTCCTCCTGCTGAAGTGCCTAACTATAAGGGTAATGCTAAAGTGTCATCAAGACCATATCTTCTGAAGGACAACATATTATAGGAGCTGAAAACTATGTCAAAGCCAAAAGAACTATTTTCACACACACACACACGCATACACACACACACAAAGTCATTTTAGTCAATGAACAAAGGAACAGTAGATATAACTATCTGGGCTGCACAAACTGAAGAAAAATCGTACTGTATTACATCAAAATGACAGTGTTGGGAAGGGTGCCTACAAACATTTCTCTTTTTGCTATCAACTTTTCTCCTGTCTGCACTGACAGGGTTGAGACGTGAGTCTTACAGAACGGGAGCTGTATGTTCCTAGGAAAGGAAACACAGAAGATTTTTTCCTGCCGAAAATGCTTTCTGTGTGTACCAGGAAAATACCACCTTAGACCCTCTGAGACTGTAAGTCCCACAGAAGAAAATCATAGTGTTATTTCTGCTTGCTCTAACTGATCACTAAGTCTGATACCCTGCTTGCATAAATCAGAGAAAGTCATTGAAGCTGTAATGATTTACACAAGCATATATATATATATATATATATATATATATATATATATATATATATAAACACAGCAGTATTTCAGACTGTGTAACTATGGTTTAAAACAGAGTGCAATCTGTGCAAAAGAAAGAGGAGGCAAAAGACGACACAAGGCAATACAATGAATCAGAGTAAATTGAAATACTTGTAACCACATGATAACAGTAGCCAAAAGTAACACTTCATTATTGCAGCTTGGGGTTGCCATTATTAAGTTTGTTCTTTTTCCTGTTTCTTTTATAACTATCAATGATTTAACAGTAAGATCCTGTGGGAGAGTCAGGATTGCAGAGAACACTGGATTTTCCCCACATCTCCAGACTAAAACACGATGTATTTTGCTACAAAATTCCAGCTGCAAAATTTAGTCTGAAAAAGGTAGAGCTGAGGCCTTAGAATTTTCTTCCTTTTGTGTCTCTGT
Source organism: Phasianus colchicus (assembly GCF_987193195.1). Classification (NCBI taxonomy): domain Eukaryota; kingdom Metazoa; phylum Chordata; class Aves; order Galliformes; family Phasianidae; genus Phasianus; species Phasianus colchicus. The sequence goes on from NC_143437.1 coordinate 78,602,254, forward strand.
CAATACAAATCCAGAAAGAGACAAACTTTAAATGCTTCGAAGCACCTACATCTGTGTGTAATTAGTCCATTTTGTTTTGATACATTTTTAGCTTTGCACTCTCTTTTGTTTCAGCTTCTTGATATTCAAGTTAAAGCAATGTTCAGTTGAGAGAGATATGAATTTCACTGAGAAATATGGTGAAAGTATGTACATGAACTTATCTTAGTACCAATAAAAGGATCAGGCCAGGAGGAGCTGATTGAACAATATTAGGAGAATTTGCCAGCTGGAAAGCAAAAGTTGCAAGTTTCCATTGAGCCATACTGTCTACCTGTGACATTATTGTGCATTTGACACATGAACATGATAATTAAGCCTTTAAAAACAGAGTACAACTAAAATGTGCCAGGTTCACAGAAGAAAACAGAGGAAGGATCTGGTTAATGTTTATAAATATATAAAGTGAGCTGGGGGCAAATGGATGAGGCCAGGCTTCTCTTGGTGGTGCATAGCAATATGCCAAGGAGCTCTGACCTAAATCTTGAACACAGAAAGTTTCATACAAACATGCAGAAGGGTGACAGAGCCCTGGACCAGTTTGCCCAGAGAGGCTGTGGAGCTCCCTTCTATGGGGACATTCAGGACCAGTCTGCATACGTGCATGTGTGACCTATTGTAGGGAACCAGCTTTAGCAGGTGGGTTGTATGCAGTGATCCCCTTAGGTCCCTTCCAACCTGAATTCTGTGATTCTGTGATATCAGTAAAATATTCAATTAGCCTGGGGTAGAATTTATCTGATATATTGAACCTCTATAAAAACACATACTGCAATGGAATAATTTTCTCCTGTGAGTGTCTGAGTTCATGAAGGATAAATGGAACAAGGCATGCTGTACTAAGCAAGAAATTGTATCAGTCCAAGACCTTGCAGGAGTAACTATGAAAGGTGAAGGTAAAAAAGGAATGATCTGATAAAAGAAACTTCAGAGCAAGGCAGTAAAGTGAATGGTGTCAAACTGACATATCCAAGTTCTGAGAAAGTCCTCTAATGTGGAACTGCTGAGCTACTAAACATAGCCTGTAACCTATAGTTTAAATCACTAGAAGGATTAAAATACTGATGGCGACAACAGCTCTTAAAACTAACTTCAGGTGTGATACTGGGAATGATAAGCCAGCCTGACAGTTCAGATAGCTAAATGGGTAAAAAACAAAAAATAGAAATAGTGGATAAATGTGACATGTTTGAGTTCAGTGTTGTTTGGAGAGAAACAATGTCTAATATGACATCTTCAAAGGAGCTAAAAACATAATTCTATCTGTATAACACTTTCTCAGAGAACCCTTATGAAACTGTTAAAGAAACATCATTATCACTGGCTAAGGGAAGATGGGAAAAGACAGTAGGAATAATTCATTGTACAGTAGAGGGAAATCTGGAGAACTGTCCCTGAGGACACTATCTGTGGGTATAGGGAAATGCAAGTATTGCTGGTTTGACAAATCCAGTTATAGCAGTTAAAACTGAAGTATTTTGCAAAGCACTACAAAATGTTAACAATGTTGAGGATTTGAATGATAGATGGGAGATGAAGTTCACTGTTGATGTATGCAGAGTCATGAACAATGGAGAAAAAGCACTCAAATTATATACATAATAGAAGCCTCTTATTTAACAGCTGCTGATCAGTAAAAGAATCTTTGAGACACTCTGTATAGATTTGTGAACATGTCAGAGCATCAGTGATCAGAAAGGTAAAAAGAGAAGCAGGATTCTGGGGAAGGAAAGGAGAACAAAGCAGAGGAGACCAGTATTTCACTCCATATATCCATGGTCTGGCTACCCTGTGAATACTGCATGCAGTTACAATCATCTGCTTTCAAAAGGAGACTAGTATAAGTGGAACAGTGACAAAAACGATTCAGAGGAGAAAAGCAGTTTCTGTACAAAGAAATGTAATACAGACCAGGACTCAGACTGGGAAGGCAACAACCATGGCAAAGAGGAAGTATGTTGGTAGATAAAGCTGTGAAAGGGATGACTAGGGAAAGGTGGTTCATTATTTCTCATAGTCACATCTGGCCCAGTGACTGACATTATTGGGCAGCAAGAGAAAGGGGGAACAAAAGGAAAAAGAAGAATACCAGGGGGAAGATTATATAGTCTAGACTCAGGTTTTTTTCTCTTTCTTTGCTAGAGCCAGGACTCCAGGCTAAACTGATCTTCAGTGTGATCCAGATGGACAGTTCTTATGTGCTTATGGTTGCTGTGCCTGAACAGTTCAGAGAAGTAACTGGATGTGACAGCAAAGAAGAACAGGTAGGTTTTCATTCAAAAAAGGTTGGAAACAAACAGGTTAAATTCTACTGCAGCCTTTCATATTTAAACGAAACCCTTTCTGCATCACAGATTTTTTTATTCAACAGTACTGAACAGTTCATTACTTTGTTTTTTTCCTATATTGTGCAACTGAATGTAATTTTCACCCTCAATGCATTTCCAATGTAATTTTTCTGATATTATTGTGTATTTGATTAACAGTGCTTTATCATCTGTCTTAAAAATTGTGTCAAGATCATTAAAATACTGAAATGGAAAACTACAAATGGATTGTCTTGTTCATTCTGTGCTGAAAATGAAATATCCCTTGCACCACATAATCACTTTGACCAAATAAATTTGCTGTATTTTATGTTCTCACAGTATTACTACTGTAATCTTGAATTCTATTAGTTCAGTTGATTTAATACATTCTTCAGACTGTAAATTATAGTCACATTTTGCATTTATATCACACTGCTCTCTATAACGGGACTTTCCTAGCATGAACTAAAACTATTCTTTGCACTATAGAAAATCACTCCAGTATATCATTACATGGTTTACAATGCCTCCAACTGAAAATATTGGCCTAAATTAGCAAGACATCCATTCTGAAGAAGTATATAAGAGCAATAGGAACTCAGGCTGCAGGATCCCACAAACTTCTTTGAAATTTGGAAAACTACTCCCTTCATATTAGAATATGCTTTCAGATACAACCATAAGCAAATAAAGTGATTCAGAAGTACCCCTTGGACTAGCAGTCATCAGGAAACTTATTTAAGCATAAGCTCAATTTTAATCATGCAAGTAATTGCACTTGTATAAAAGACAGTGCATATGTTTAATATTAGATGCATGCTTACATGCTCCAATAGTTCAGCAAGATAACAGCTCAGTGGGACCATGCATGAACTTGAGTAAAGCTTGGACTCAAGGCTGTAATTAAATTAAATTAAATTAATTACTGAATGAAAACTTAACCTTTACTGTTTTACTCCAAACCATATCATGCATTCCAGCTAGCAAATCAGAAGAGCAATGCAATCATAGCCAGCATTATGGTCATAAGCATGTGAGAGGTGCTGCTATTTTTTAATCCCTGCAAGGAGCCATACCATCTGACTCATGATTTTGCCTTGAGTATAGTAGCAGAAATACTAATGCAACTGAAAACAGCAAGTGGAAAATATTTTCCACATTTTGAAATGAGGTAGAATAAAGTGGTCCACATTTGTCTTCTGTAAATACCTCAGCAGGACTCCTGCCGTAGGACATTATAATCTGTCCACTTTGTTCATTTTGACTGCCATCTTTTAATTAAATGCTAATAATATCGACCAAAGCAAGTGAAAGTAGAAATTGTTCATTATAAGGTAAAATCATACCTAGAGGTATTGTGCCTGATAGCATGTACTACATGGGCTAAGGTTTTCTCTGTTGTTTCCCTATGTCATTTTCATTATTGAAGAACAAGAAAATTCAATAAAATGTTCTTTCATCCTATCACCTTCACTGTAGGAAAAGAACAGTTTTTGAATAAATTCTCCAATTCAACTTACCTTAGAAAAGGAAAAAGATTTTGAATCAATGAGGTTACAAATGTAAATGTAATCCATTCTTAATGGCTCACAGATTCGGTTCACCAAGATTCCTTGCCAGAAATTTTCTGCTGTACCTTTGGAAAAAAAGTAATTAACACAACAAGTTGAAGCTTGTTGTGTAATCCTCTCCTGGAAGCTGTATTTGTACATTTTTCAATAGGAATCAGCAGTTGACTAAAAACGTACCTGTTTGAATGTGCAGAGCTGTTGGAACAGAATCCGCTGTTTTATATGAGATTTATTAATACCACATGAGACTTTTTCCCCTTTTTTCTCCTCTTCGTACAAATGTGGTTTGCTTTCCAGCAAGGATATCTCTGGATAGACTAAAGTATATCACTGATATCTATTAAATATGGTTACACTATGGTTACACTCTGAGAATTGACAACAAATGTGGATCCAAATTTTCAGAAAATGAAGCTCTTTCTCCTGGGATACATGAGCATGAATCCTTTTGACTTTTGATTCAAAGAAACAGAAGCCACGGATTCCACTCCTCTAGCAGGTGTGGTGGTTGAGGAGTTGCGGTGGCTGAGAGGTCAGTGCACCCTATCTCATGAGGTTGGTTGCCCATTCTGTTACAGTGCTTATGGATCATTTGAAGTGTGGTATCCACCACAATCACCTCTACTCCTAATGAAGGAGATACACCTAGAGACACAGACAAGCATGGAGTGCAAAGGCTTTTTAGATTACAAACATACTGGAACTCAGATCCTAGATATATTAAACTATTCTTCCACAGCAAGGCTTAAAGACGTAACTTGAAGATTGAGGTGATGGTCTACTCATTTTGAATCTAGTACCCATGATTGTGTCCTGTGTGTAGGTAAAACACCATCTCTTTCACAAAGTCCAGGCAGAATAAATAGTGGTAGCACCAGGTCAGATCTTGGCTTCGCACTTGATGTCTGTCTACATCTCTGAGTGTGTATACTCCTTCCCCAGAAGAGTTTTCAACAGGAAATTACTTGATCTGCCACCTGGCAGCCCCAGTCCCAGGTTTAAAGAAAAAAGAGCAAGATCTTCATGGATTTAGTGAGAGAGATGTTTCATTGTCCAACAAGAGAATATAAGCATAGGTACTTATAGAATCATAGAATCATAGAATGGTTTGGATTGGACGGGAACTTTAAGGTCATCTATTTCCAACCTGCTGCTATAGGCAGGGACACCTCTCTCTAGACCAGCTTGCTCAAAGCTCCATCCAGCCTGGCCTTGAATGGTTCCAGGGAGGGGACATTTAACAACCTCACTGAGTAGCCTATTCCAGTCTCACCACCCTCACAATGAAGAATTTTTTCCTGATATCTAGTCTAAATCTACTTTTTTTCCAGTTTAAAATCATTTCCCCTCATCTGGTTGCTACCTGCCCCTATAAAAAGTCTGTTCCCATCTTTACTGTAGGCCTCCATTTCAGATAATGGAAGGTTGCTATAAGGTCTCCTTTGGAGTCTTCTCTTCTCTCAGATGAAGAACCCCAGTTCTCTCAGCCTGTCCTTGTAGGCGAGGTACTCCAGCCCTCTGATCATCTTTATGGCCCTCCTCTGGACCTGCTCTAACAACTCCTTGTCCTTCTTGTCTTGAGGATTCCAGAACTGGATGCAGTACTTCAGGATCTCACAAGAGAAGAGTGGAGGGGCAGAATCACCTCCCTCAACCTGCTGATCACACTTCTCTTCATACAATGCAGGATCTGGTTGGCCTTCTGGGCTGCCAGTGCATATTACTGGCTCATGTTGAATTTTTCACCAATCAACACTCTCAAATCTTTCTTTCATCCTCAAGGCTACTCTCAAGTCATTCTCCACCCAAACTCTATCTGTGCTTGAGATTGCTCGAACCCACACGCAGGGCCTTGCACTTGTAGTTGTCAAACTTTGTGAAGTTGGCATGGGCTCACTTCTCAAGCTTGTCTAGGTCCCCCTGGATGGCATCCCTTCCCTCTAGCACATCAGCTACAGCACTCAGCTTGCTGTCATCTGCAAACCTGCTGAGGGTGCACTTGATCCCACTGTCTATGTCACCTATGAAGATACTAAATAGCACTGATCCCTGAGAAAGCCACTAGTCACTGGACTCCACTTGGACATTGAGCCATTGACTGAAATGCTGAGTGCAACCATCCAGCCAATTCCACATCCAGTGAATGGTTCATCCATGAAATCCATTTTTCTCCAACTTGGCAACAAGGATGTCATGCAGGACAGCGTCAAATGCTTTGCACAAGTCCAGGTAGATGGCACCAGTTGCTCTTCCTTTATCCACTGACACTGTAAATCCATCATAAAAGGCCACCAAGTTGTCAGACATGACTTTCCCTTGGTGAAGCCATACTGGTTACCACCAATCACCTTGTCTTTATTTTCCATGTGCTGTAGGAGGGCCTTCAGGAGGATCTACTCCATGATCTTGCCAGACACAAAGGTGAGACTAACTGGCCTGTAGTTCCTTGGATCTTCTTTACCATTCTTGAAAATAGGGTTTATGTTTTGCCTTTTCCAATAAGTGGGAAAGTGGGAATCAAAATGATCAGATCCATCACCTCAATCTGTGAGTCATGTCTTTAAGCCTTGGGGTGGAAGAAGAATTTAATATAGTCAGGGTCTGCATTCCAGTATGTTTGCAATATAATGTAATTAAGCCCCAGCTCAGAGAGCTGTGCTGGTGGTTCTGCTAGGAGACGGGTTTATTCACCTTGTTTTTTTTGTTAAATGAAACAAATGCAAAAACAGGGGGAAAAAAAAAAAAAAAGACATTACTTCAGTAATCTTTCCTCCAACTCCACAGCCTTGAAAAATCCTTAAAAGGAGAAGACTACTGTTGGCAGAGAAAAGATGCTAATATTTTTATAGGAAAGAAATGCCAATCCAGGTTGTGAATTTATATATATGACTCAGATTGGCTTTTTTTCCACTTTCACTGTTGCTGTGGTGCCTCCTTCTAGCACCAGCTTCCTTGTCAAAAACTGCCAGATTCTTCTCTATGATCCATTCAGCTTTCTCCTTAGAAGGATTCAGCTCTTGATTTAAGTGATTCAGTTTAATTTACATGGAAGTCTTGGTGGGGAAAATAAGTCAGAAATTCCTTACAAGGACCTCAGAGCTTCTACTGAAACAAGCTATGCAAATCTGCATCTAAGAAGGTTCATATATTCCAGGTCATCGTTAAGTCTTGTACTGAGAGTCTCCGGCTGGAAAGTTTAAAACCAAAAACTCAGTTGGAATTTCTTCCCTACCTCACTTCTACCTTCCCCAGCACCTACTCAGTCTGCACTTGCATTCACTTTCCTCTTCCCTCCCATGATCTAAACATAGTGTCATTAATACACAAATGTCTCCTTGTCAATGCTACAATAAGCAGTAGCACAATATTGACAAGAAGGCATGTATAATTGATTTAAGACTTGGTTTTACAGTTATTCAAATTTGGAATTAGCATTGCCTTCAACAGGAATTCTCAAAAGGGAGTGGCTGCAAATTCAGTCCCAAAGAAAACAGTAGCACATCGGCAGCTCACTCAGCCAGCCAGGCTCTCCCTCCTCCCCCTGACCTGGCCTGACCCAACTCAGGGCATCCAAGCAGAAAAACCAAATGGTGGCTGGAAAATGATTTACTGGTAACAGAGTTTGTCAGCCATCTCACTGTGCCACCAGTGTCACCATGATGTGCAAGGGCAGAACCAAAGATTGGAAAGAGGCAGCTGGACAAAATAGTCATGATATAAATTTTCATTCTGACTTCAACAATTATGAGATATTAGAAATGTAGTTACTGTCCTTTTTCTCTCCTCCCTCTCCAGGCATATCTCTTGTTTGCCTCCTTCTACAGCTGTATTCTACAGCTCAGTTTGGAGCAAGCATTACAATCCTTGAATGAATAACTGCAGGACTAATGAGTAAAAATGCAACAAGTCCACCAAGTATTCACACAAAGAGATTTGTCCATGTGTTATAAACATACGGTGCTAATTTCAGGGGGGTTTAATTTTTGCTATGATTCTGTTAGATTCACACAGTTGATATGGGTAATGGATGTAACTTTTAATTCATACTAATCATTGGCAGAGTTAACCTGCTCCATTTTTGGTTGACACAACTGACCTCTTTTTTTCCAAGTGGGAATAGAGCTCTGTCATCAAACTCCATTCTGTGCTTCAAACACACCAGCTTAAGGTCTGCTAAGAACATTAAGAACATGCTGGATTTGTTTCAGAATATATGGTGCCAAATTTGAGCTCAGAGATTTGCTCACCATCTTCCACAAAATTCAGAAGTTCCAGACTTTTGTACTAATCTGTGTTCACTCCTGTGCTGAAAGCTATAACTCAACTACCAGCAAAGAATACCCTCTCCGGGGTATATAAAGACATCCTCAAATTGTTCAGCCTTCTTGATTTTTTTCTCTTTGCTGTGCCCCTTAGGAGTACTAAAAGAAGTTAAAGAGCACTGTTCAGAAGCAGAAAGTTTTCTGTAAAACCTAGCAATACTGTCTATGTTGGACCATTTAATGAAGAGATTATGATCTTTCCAAATTGTTGTTAATAGTTCCTGCCAGTATGACTGCTCTTAAAGACAACTCATTAGCACCACCCTGCGATAGGGGAGCTTATATTTAGCCAGACTATACACCAAGCCAAGTTACTCAGCCATGTAACACAAGCTTTCAGAGTGCCAGCAGAAGAAAAAAAAGTCTTCCAGAGGTAAAATACTGTACTTTTAGAGCAAGATATACAATATAATAATAATTCTGGGGAAATTTAATTTAATTCTCTTTTTATACTCTTTATTACCTTGTTTGAAGTGTTGACAAATATTTTTGTGATCAAATTACAGCCCATTGTATGTCAATAAAATGTAACTCTATGTAACTGTTTGACCAGTTAATTGTCATAACAAATACAACTTCACGATGGGAAAGTCCTGCTTAACTAACTAAATTTCCTTTTGCCACAAAGTTACTCACTTAGCTGACCAAAGGAAGGCAGTTGATGTAATCTTTTTGGATTTTAGCAAAGCTTTCAATACTGTCTTTCACAGTATCCTACTGGACAAAATGTCCAATGTACAGCTGGACAAATACATAGCAGGATGAGTGAGCAATCAGCTGTCAGGTTAGGCTTAAAGTGTTACAGTAAATGGAGTTACAACAGTCTGGTAGCCAGTCACTACTTGGATTCTGCAGTACTTCACTGTGGGACATAATCTCTTCAATGTTTTCATCAGTGACTTGTATATAGGACTTGAAAGTATACTAAGAAAGTTTCATATCAACTACTAAGAAGCAGTTCATATTAAATTAGGAGAAGCTGTTGACTCCCTCAAGGGTAAGCCTTACAAAGGGATCTTGAAAAATTAGTTGGCTGGGCAATCACCAATCATATGAAATTTAACAAGAGCAAGTGCCAGATTCTGTGATGGGGTACATATCAATTCAGTGATGAGAGGTTGGAGAGTTGTCCCACAGAAAGAGATCTGAGGGTTGTGGTTGACAGCAAGCTGAATCTGATTCATCAGTGTGCCGCAACAATCAGAAGGGCCAACTGTACCCCGGAGTGCACCAGGTCCAGCACTGCCACTGGGTGAGGGGAGGGGTTGTCCTGCTCTGCTCTGCACTGTGCAGCCTCATCTCAAGCACTGTCTGTGATTTGGGCACCACTATACAAAAAGGACATTAAACCATCAGGGAGGGTCCAGAGGAGGACTAAAAAGATAATGAGGAGTCTGGAAGGCAAGAGCCTCATGTTGATCTACAGCTCCTCACGAGGGGAGTGGAGGGAAAGCATTGAGCTCTGCTCTCTTGTGACAGCAACAGGACCTCACAGAACAGCACGGAGCTGTGTCAGGGAAGGGGCAGTTGGGGGCTAGGGACAGGTTCTGCACCAGACGGCGGTGGGCATGGAACAGGCTGCTCAGAGCAGTGGGCACAGCTCCAAGCTGCCAGGAATATGAGGACAACACTCTCACACGTAGAGTTTGAATTTTGAGTGGTGATGTATAGATCCAGGAGTTGGACTTGATCTTTGTGGATCCCTTCAAATTCAGCATATTCAGCAATTCTATGATAATACATATTTTTTCATTTGCCTTAACTGTTTTGCTAGCAACTCTAAGTCTACAGAGCTTTACAGATTTCTGGCTGTTGAGAGCTGAGCAGATTGTTTTGTATGAGGTTCCTGACAGATGGCCTAAAATCTCTTTTTTAATAAATAAACTACTTCCATTTCTGTCCAGAACTAATTTATTTTGCTCATGAACTAAATCTGATTTTCTGATTAACTGATGATTGCTCATAGGCTTAACTTCATTTCACAAACATTCATACCAATATTTTAATGAATGTTCTTCAAAAGCAGAAATATTTATATTAAACAATGGTCAAAGTGGAAATTTCCTTAGAAGCTTTTCAACCAACCACAATCAATGTTCTTATTATACACAAATTTCAACTCCCTCTGCACTCAGTTGGAGCCATTCCATGGCCTTCAGGGGGAATTAAACTGGATTATATGAACCTAGTTCCAACGATCACGATAAAACCTCACGAGATCATGCCTGTTTTTCTTTATTATTTTTTTTTCTAAGCTTTTACCACCTTGATTTCTATTTTCAAATCCCATGTACATTCTATTATTGCCAGTGAGCATAAGGCAGCAGCTTACCTGTCAGCAGCTGTTGATCTCTTGGGGTGGATTCTTCCATATCTAGAAATTAGATTCTAAATTTACCCAGTTTTAGCCATTCTAACAAAGTTAACTTCTTGCTCTCATTCATAAAGTAGCCAAAGTGAGAGTCTCCAGCACAGTTCTGCACCATCACCTTCCTGGAGTCCAGCAGCATTGCTTTCAGGGCACCTTCCCAGTGAATTGTTTCTGCAGTGCCTCCAGGGTTCCCATTAGCCACTCTCCTGCCTGCCTATCAATTCATCCCAGTTCTGGGAAATAATACCAAATTATTTTAACTGTTTACTGCAGCTAAAATAACTCTTTACTGCCATTGCAGACAGATGCAAGTGTCTGAAGCATAGTTCTGTAGGTGATATTATGCATGCCCCCAGGCACAAAGCTGTAGTCATGAATATCTGACAGAGAACAAACAAAACAACAAAGAAGCTGGCCTGAAATCAGATTTCCAGATTCTACCTGTATCATCTTCTTTTGGGAAAAGTGTCATCAGTGCTGACTTTTGTCCTGTGAAATACAGCAGGAGTTTCATCCCATGCAAATGAAAGATGTATGTCAACACGTTTTTAACATCCATCTGCTTCCCATTAAATATTAAGAAAGGTGTAAAACTGAAAGAGATGAACAAAGACAACAGGGCACTATACTTCTGGGATTTAATACATCTGCTTAGTTGGGCAAAGAATGCAAGATGGTACTGTTTTACTGTCACAACTTAATTATTTACACTTATTTGGACAAGCTAACTGTAATTAAATTATGTCTGCTCTGAAATAAATCTTTTTTTTTTTTTCTTAGCAGGCCTTAATTCAATTTAAGTCTATGTTTTAATTTAAAACTGCTTTAATGTAATAGAAAACAAGCTGAGATGACAAATAAAGTGCTAATGTGCAGATATGATTCATTTGCACATAAATCAGTTAATCTTTTTTAATGGAACTCCTTTAAATAATGCCATTTTTTTATCAGCTATACTTCTGCACTTTATACTCCTGTTGTTAAGGAACCAGCATTTTCCCAATGACGCACCAGTGCTGGCAGGAAGCACATCCTAAGTGTATTTTGTGACTCACTTCAATCTGCTCTTTAGTGCATTCGCAGTTTGCTCATTAACATCAGCATCGGTGGCTAATGGATACTCAGTAGGAAGTCATTTTTTTTTTATGAATCTTTCATGGAGCAGTAGAAGTGAAGGCAAGGAAGGATTTCACCAATGACAGTGTCTCACAGCGGGCAGTAGAGCATCGGTGTGCATGGCAGCAGACACAATCCATGCCGAGCACCTCCATTCCCCACCTCTTGCATACACACATCTTACATGTGCCTGCATCAGAGAAAGGAAATGGTCTCTAGGCTACAAAAATAATGCTATCTTCATATCCTTGTTACTGCCCCATCATTGCAATTTCCAAGTATGGACATTGCCATAAATCTGAATATAGAGAAAATTTGGCTGAGCAATCTTGCTGTAATTTTTTGGCCCAATCTTTTTTCTTGAGTTTCCCCTCTTTCCCACCTTCTTTCCAAGGAAATAAATAGATGCTACTTTTTGTGATACTAATTCAACAGACACAACTACACATTTTTTCACCAGGTCTTCCATATCTGTTGGAGACAAAAAAAAGAAAGAAAAAGAAAAAAAAAAGAAAAAAAAAAAATTGTTCCCAATACACCAAAAAGAAAAAAAAAAAAGAAAAAAAAAGAAAAAACAGCAAAAAAAACCCCACAATCTGAAAATGTAGCTTATTCTTTTTAAGGAATTCACATTCTGCGGACTAGCTGAGCTGATTACAGTGTTCAGCTGTGAGTGTGTCCAGTTCCTAACATGTACACTTCCTTGTAATGCCTACTTCAGTTGAAATTCCAGAGAACCTGAGAGTGGCAGTCAGAATCTGCTTGCATGAGCTGAACTGGTGCACACAGCATCAGTACAGTGGTTTCTTTACCAAGGAGCACTTCACTAAGGCATTGCAGTGGCACAAATATTTGTCTATGGGCTCAGTCCTCCGAAGACCATGAAATAAATGTAAATCACATGTAAAATATGTAACAAAGGAACTAAGGTGGAGCCAATTCAGAAGGACTGGAAGGTGTTAAAAACAAGCTCAGGAAGCCCTTGAGGTATCCTCTGTGCACACTTGAAGCCATAAATAACTGAGTCATAAAAATGCAGGCAATCTCAAGAAAGGCAGAAGGCTATATTATTTTTAATATGATTTATTTTGTCATACTAGTGACAAAAACAAAGTCAGTATGCTCTTGCAGGTGTGCAGTGACTTTATCACGCTCTCATAAAATTTTCCTAGCCTGAAGTTGTTTCTTTAGCTTTACAACAAAGTCACCACACTGAGGAAAAAGTGTATTATATTAGGTAGCAGAATTTAAAAAATTAATAATCCAAAAGTAGAGGGTGGACCAAGTGCACAAATGGTATATGCACAGGAATTTGCATCCTGAATAGACCGCAGTTTGATAAACATATCTACATAAGTCACTCTGAAAGTAATGCCTCCTATTTATTTTTACAGAAGCTACAGCAAATACAAGAGATCACAATAACATTATTTGATAGAGCAAATTCTCAGCTACAAAGCACTGTTTTTCAAGTCACCACTATTAGTTCTGCTTTTATGCCTGTGATAACAAGAGCCTGCATGTTGTACTTGTAAAAATCTAAATCATAGAGGTGACCCCCTGTTTCACAACTGCTATGATGAGTCATTTTAAGGAAAATGCTGTCCACAAGTCCAACATTCATCAGCCCAAACAGATATGATAGAAGGTGCCAAATCTGGACTATGGTGTGTGTGCTGGACAGTCCAGTCAAGATTGGCAATGTGCTCCATGGTCTTCAAACTGGCATGATGGCTGACATTATGGTGTTACAAGAGTAAGGTTGCCTTCTCTGGCCCTACGCTCTAAGTTCAAGCCTTCAGCTTAGTCAGCATCCAATCACAATGTAGTGATTAGAGCTGGTGGTTTGTTTAGATTCCAGGATATCCAGAAGGATCACTCCTTTTCTATCCCAGAAGACAATGTAAATTACTTTATCTATGGAGGGCTTGAACTTTTGTCTTGAACTTTTATTTCAATGAGAAATTCACATTGTCATACCAAGAGCAGCCGTTTTTGACTCCATCTCATAGTGGAGACACTATGTCAGCAATGATGATGTCATCCAGGAAACTGTCACCCTCAGCCTCATATTTGTCCAATAGGTCCTTTCTATTCCTGTGGGAAATCATGTATGCAGACTTTGCAATACTCCAACATTGTCACCATTTCCAATGTATTGAAGACAATATTCAGCACCATACACAGTTCCCTAGTCACAATTCCCTGATTCATGTGTGTAAACTAATCAAGACATTCTTTATTTCATGGTATGGTTGTTATGCATGGCCATCTGGAACATGTCTTGTCTTTCACATTGCTGTCACCACTGCTGCAACACGCCACCCACCACCTCATTGTGCTCACACCCACTTTTTGGTTTCTATAAATGTTCAGCAAATGTCGATGAATGCCAGTGGGTACACTGTTGCATGCCAACCAAATGTAATGGAATACTGGAAGAAATGTTCAACTTCTACTGTCACACCACAGATTTCCTCCTGACATCATGGACCAACATAATAAAAGAGGAGGTATTACTTTCAGAGCAGTCCTCATAATATTACTGCTAAACACCTGCATGATCACTTCAAGTGCTGGGATGAATAATAAATGGGATGAAACATTCACATGCCACTGATAAAGTTGAAATAATCCATATCTTGTTGGATTCATTCTTTATGCACATATACAAGAAGATACTTTTGGCCATCTGTGTAGTATAAATAACCTAACACAAAGACAGAAACACAGAAAGAATAGGAACACAAGCTCACAGAGCATTTAGAATAAGTATCACCATGACCTCATAAAATTTACTGTGAAATGCTTCAAGCTTAAGGAACAAAATGAAATAATTGTTAAATTGTTGGGTATTACAGCGAAGTCACACATGGCATCCCAAAAGCTGGAGACAAATGAGTGCAATATCTTCTCCTACAGGGAGAAGGATAGTGTGGGGAAATAAATGCAAACCATTCAGTGAGAAGCTCAGCAGAAGTTCTTTGAAAGCCCAAAGAGAGTGACAAGGCAAGGAAACAACCAGCATGGATTTATCAAGAACATGTTGAACCAAACTGATTCTTCCTTGACAGGATAATCATCCAGGATGCCAGTTAGAATAAGCTCAACTTATCTCAACTGCAATAAAGTATGGACATCATCCCATGTGACATACAAATAGCTTGGGTAATGCAGACTAAATAAAATCAGTATAAATCCTGTCATAAGTCAAGCTCAAAGAGCATCTGTCAGTAATGTGCTGTGAGATTGATTGATCTGTGTTCTAGGGGAGTCTATTACAAATCCACTATTAAGTGATCTTTTCAGTAGGAAGCTGGAACAGAAGTTGTTTGTGCAATTAAACATATAAAATGTGCAGATCAAAGTAACCCTCTTGTGAACAAGTCTGGAATTCAAAGTGCTACTCACCATCTCAATAAAGCATATGTCTTCTGTGGGATGGATTATAAGAAGCAGTGAAAGCAACCTAAGGATAAAGGTTGAACACTTGTGTATAAAGCAAAGAATAACGGCTATAAGGGAAAATTAGGTTAGATGTTACAGAAAAGGGTCAGGGAAGGAAGAAAACAAACATTTTAATGCAGTGAAAAAAAAAAAAAAAACAGAACTAGATTGTCATCAGAGGCAGAAAAGAAACCCTCGCTTTCACTGACTTTTAAGGAAATGCTAGACAAATGCTTGCTGGGGAATGATCTAGGTGGATCTGGCTTTATCTCAGGTAGCAAGGCAGGCTCTACAACTCTCACAGCTATATTGTCAACCCCAGGCTGCATGTCAGGTATTCCTTGTTCAGCTAGAACTCTTCACCATTCACTTTCATCCCTAGTCTTTGACAGACTTGCCTGCCCTGAGGGACATTTTTTTGTAAAAGTAGCCAGTTACTGGAAACTGAGGAGGACATTCACATATTTTTCTTTTTGTCCATGTACCTTATCAGTAGAAAATGACAAAGCTTGATACTGGGATACAGTTATAGTTGTTAAAATCCTGAACTTCTCTTTACTCTTGGATTCATCTTAAATCCATTTTTGAGTGATTAATTTAAATGATAATTGATTAAAAATGAATTTGACATTTATTCACCGATTATATATTTTTACCAGTAATAACAGCAGAATTATATTTCCGATATTTATGGATATTAAATTGTAAACATCTCCTTTTGAATCTGCCATAATGAAATGCCATTTCTGGAAGAACTGTCTACCTGGTATTTAGAGTAAAATTGTTCACAGCAGGTGCAGAAAAGAATAGATTTTTTTTTTCCCTCTGCTTTGACACATCTTTTTTGTCATGCATTTCCTTATAAATTAATCACATGATATCATGTTCCTGTGGCATTGCCTTGAATCGGGCTTAGTATGGACAGGTGCTGTTTAAACATTCCCTGCCCATAGAGGACTGCCAACAAGCAGTGATCCTTACCTTCTGCATCCCTCTGCTTCTCCAGCTCTGAGCAATCGTACAAATTTTTTATCACACCAACATGTAGTATAGAGTTTGGTAATTTTTATTTATTTTTGATTCATGGACTAAGAGTGATTAGAGTGTCCTGTGAAGAGTGGTCCATTTTTTTGTATCTTGGAAATGTCATGTTGGCACAAATCCCCGAAGTACTTTGATGTTTAGTGCTCATACTAATCCTCTTCAGTGTCCTTTGCAGCTATGAACAAATATACATTTCTAGATTGCAAATAATCTCATCCTAAAGAAGCTGTTTACAGGGGACTGTGATTGTTTAAGACCAATGGGCACTAAGCTCCACCATGCTGCTCTTCACTCAATAGAATAAGAGAGAAAATATGACAAGTAAAACTGTAGGATTGAGACAAGGACAGGGAGATCTCACTAGCTGCCACCACAGGCAAAACACAAAGGGAGATTAATCTGATTTATTACCTACTGATAATCGACCAGAACTATGCGAACTAAAAGCAAACTATGAACTATGAAGTGTGAACTGTGCTCTCATTTCACTTTGACAATGGCTTTATCCCAGGATGTGTTATAGAACAGATCTGCTAAAGATGGCTGTGTTTTACCTTAAGCTCTAATGCCCTTATTTTCTCAACTTAGTAGTGATTAGGAGCTCTATTTTTTCAAATGTGAATTTTGTGTTTTAAGACCAGATCTAGCCTTCTGGGTGCGTAAAATTAGAGTTGTAATTCTTCTATGTTGTATCTTGCAAAGTCATTGAAAGATTGCCAACAGTTAAAGTATACTTTTGCACCAAAAAAAAAAAAAAAAAAAGAATGAAAATGAGGAACACTGTAGATGGTGTTAGTCAGCTATCTGCAAGCCTGATAAGGTCAGCTGAGATGTCCCATTGCATGAAGTGAAGGCAGACATTGAAATTCCATGAGTGAAACCACTTTGGCACGTTAACAGCACAGCCTCCCTCTTCCAGCACCTGCAGCACACTACAGCCACAGTCAAAACAAGGACAGCCCTTTAAAAGCATGGGAATCCATTGCCAGTGTGCAACCCAAATGCACCAAATTATAGACATTTACTGTTCAACTTTGATATTTATTATATTGACTGAAGAGGTGGATGAGCTTACGGAAATGATAAATAAAAAGCAAGGTAGACTTGTCTTCTGTGGAATTTTTTCCAGCTTAGTCAAATGGAGCTCCCTGCCTCTCCTTGGCATTTGTCAGAAAATCACAAGCCAGGGTAAATTGAGACTCTGTTTTAGCACTTCATTGTGATGCATCATTTAAAAGGTATGACAATTTTGCAGTTTTCCAGCAATACCAGGAAAATGGGGAAAGGTTATACTTAGGCTTAGTAAACAGGATTTTGGTTCACCATTTCTTTTTGTGAAAAAAAAAAAAAAAATCCAGAAAAGGAAAAAAAAAAAGGAATTTTGCACAGCGCCAAAATATAGGAAGTTTTTTAACTTCTACAGATGTCACTCAGGTGATCCTACCCCCAGTTTATGGGGTTGAAAAGGACAAGTAAAGAATAAGAATTGTGTGATACACAGATGACTGAAGAAAAAATGTATAAAGAATTCAAGTGCTTAAATACTGAGGACACATAAGACTTGAGCATTTTATAGCAATTATGCTTACTCACACAAGTTCAGAGCAATTTGAGAGGCAGACATTAGAAACAGCCAAGCTATCAAAATGCATTCTTAATGAAAAACAGGCAAAACTCAAACCCTTTCCACCACTTATGAGAGGGCCTCGGGTTCTACCAGAAGATAGCGGAGCAGTCATGTTGTTCAGTTGGCAACACTACCCTACATGGTGGCAAGTACACATCCTGCAGACAAGTATGTCCTCATCGTCATCAGCTGAGACCCATCTCTCAATGAGAAACGCAAGATCACAAGTACTGGGTTAAGAGTTCAGGAGACTGACTCTACCAAGGCTCAGCAAGGCAAGTGGGACAGACTTGGAGCACGCATCTGAGACTTGCAGACAGTGGACCAGCCAACCATGTCTGGCACCCAGGCTGAAGTTTACTACCATTTCCACAAGCATCACAGCACAATACATAGTCTCACTAACAGCTCTATAGGATATATAAAACTTACTGAATATTTGTTTTAAAGAAATATTTGAATCCCTCTGTTGAGCACATGAAAGGTTATACTGCTTATATAACTGAATATTTCATAAGAATTTGGAAAACAGATTTACCAGATGTGAACAGCCCAGTTACGTGCTTAATCTTTATCATTAGGCTAAGACGTAGTCCCGGAGTTTATAGTTCTTCTTACTGAATAATCAGTACATACTTTCATTCTAATACATACTCCATTATACCAAGAAAACTGGTCCAACCACTGGACCACTCCTTAAAATAATTAATTTATTAATTACAAGAACAAAGATAATAAATTAAGGTCCTTTGTGTCCCACCTCACTGTTGCACTGAATTTCTCATCTTACTCAAGTTTCTAAAGAAACCCTTCCTTCTCTGTTTATTCAGCTTTGCTCCATGCAAAGATGCTAGTATCTCTACCAAGCCAATGTTAAGCTTGATGCTCTACTGTCTACTTTATACAGCCATGCTTCTCTTTATTAATGCTTTGACCTTAACAGATGCTGTGCTCTTACTTAGGTGGTTTGCCAAGTCAATGTCCTTCCTTCTTGAGACCTACTTTCGTCATGATGACTGTGAAAAAAACTTTTTTAAGCATCATTAAAGGACTGAATTAATTACTAAAATCTCTATGTGTTTTAAAAACACTATACAGAAAGAATTATCTGGAAAAATTTAAAATTAATTTAAAAACTCTAAAAGTCTCATCTGCTCACTAAGTGAGAAAGTATGTTTCTAAGGTAAATGAGATTTCCACTTGCATTTTCAAACCTCTCTAGATGCACCCAACCATTTGGAAACTGCATGAGAATGTCAAGACATACCTATTCTTCTGAAACACCATTTAAATTTGTCTTCTCTTTGACCTAAACACTTACCATTCATCTCTTTAACAGATGACAATGTCTGAATTATTTTTGTTACTTCTTGCTTTAGTACTCCATGAACAAAACCTACAGATCTGCTTCTGTGATCCTATACTTATTCACATCCATAGATTTCTTCCAGAAATCTTTTTCAGTCAGTAATGGATTCAGAAATGCAATGTATGAATGCACCATTTCAAAATGTGATTATTTTGATTTGTTCATGAACCAGCAAAGCCCATTGTGTATTCATAACATTTCTTATGTTGTAAAACTGTTACTTACAGGCAGAAGATCTGGAATGAACTGGTGGGTTCCTACAATTTAGTAAGTTCGAGTGTAAATTTTTAAAATGGAAAACCAAAAAGTTATTATACTAGTCTTGCTTTCAAAAACATTGACTTTTTACAGTACCTATTGACAGTATTTTCAGGGCAGAACAGTTTTCAGATTAAACTGTGTGAGTTAACATCCAATGACATCTAATTTTCTGTGTTGTTGGCAGAAAGGATATAAATAAGACACACTGTAAGTAAAAGACAACTGTCTGTTTATTCAATTCCTTAGTGACAAACTTGCAATTTTTTTTCAAATATTGATTTGATCAAACATAGACGCTATTCTGGTTATGATGGTCTTCTCAAAGCTGAAGTTTCAATGAGAAAAGTGATTTTATATTCTCCATGAAGGAAGTTATCACAGTCCCTTTTGCCACAATTCCCACAATTCCCAGTTAACTATGATTGACTGAGAACAAGCCTTTTCAGTTTACAGGCTCTGCTTTACAACTAATTCATTGTATTTAGGACTTCTTGGTTGTTCATTTTTATTCCTTGAGAACTCTGAAGAAGAAACATAGCCAGCCTAAGGGCTCACACAGAATACATAACTAAGTTAATAAAGCTGAATTGGAAAAATAATAAAGAAGAATGAAAGGATCTGCAAACTTAATTCTAAACAATTTAATATAATGGATCTAAAGGACATTTTGTTACATTACAGTAGGTGTCAATATTATCTACAGAATGATATGCAAATTTTTTTTATCAATAGTTATCCTTCAGTGTTTTGTTTTTGTATTATTATTATTATTATTATTATTATTATTATTATTATTATTATTATTATTATTATTATTATTTTAATCTAAATTTCTTGCATTACAGTTCTTGTGCTGATGAGAAAAATGTTAATGCTTTATTAAAACATTTAACAACCAGTAATCCCAAACATGTAGATAGAATACTTAAGACCGACCTGGGAATTTATGGCTGCAAGTAGGATTAGCCACTGGAAGGAACAAGCAATGGAATCTAGAAAACTTAACCTCCATGAGTTTGCCTACATCACTGCAATGCAATATTGCTTTAAATATCCTAACCATATTTCTACGTGTTCTGGTTAGGCAAGACATGGGTTATCAAGCACAATGATCTCTCCTGTTTTCAGGCAACAGTTCTGAATTCTGTTTTTCTTCTAGATTCTCCATTACTAACTTGTAAATCCCTATATAATCAAAGCAGGTATGTCTCAAAATTTATATCTGTGCCTAGCTTTGATCAGTGGTTTAACTCTCCAATAACTTGTTCAATATTAATTTTCAGCCCCATTATCCTCGTTGAGATATGTACAAGTGAGGCAGCAATGAAGAACACAACATGACACTGCTAAGTCAGAAAGGATGAGTTTTGTAAGCCAAGAACTAAGGAAAACACCTTTACGAAACTCTCTCTTTGCATTTTACTCTATTAAAAAATTAGGTTAGATTGCCATGTACATTCCATATGACTCCTCTATAACAGATATGGAAAAGGGATTGCTGAGAGTTATTTCAGATAGCAGTAAAAGAATATTTTCTTGAGCATCTGTTTTTTTGGTTAATAGCAATGTCTATTTCCTTTGTTTTCAGATCAGCATTTTGATAAGCACTTTTAAAGTGTTAATTGTAGTGTCCTGAAACAGTGATAAACTTCCAGGAAAGATATTGATAAGTGTATTTCCAAATTATCTGTGCATTCTGAGGTCAGGAAAGCAGAGTAGTAACATTCACTTGAGCACTGGGTATGAAACATTGTTTTATTCAAACCTACAGAATGGGAGACAAGAAAATTTCGAACACCATTTTAGGTTTTGCTAGGAAAAATTGGAAAGTCAGTTCTGCTTCAAAAATTTCTCTCTTCACTTTCTAGTCTTAATTCATAGCCTTCCTCACCTTATTTTGTTCTTTTACTTTTTTTTTTTCCTCTTTTTTTTTTTTTTTCTTTCTTGATAATACATTGCAGCTTAGTAAAAAATATATGAAGACCATTAGAAACCATGGTAGCCTGAAGTAAAAAAAGCATTTTCAGCCATCTCCCAATCCCTTTGCAAAAGTAAACAAATTTGTCATAGTCATCCAAACTCTCTCTAGTTTATGTTTTAGTCAATAATTGATAACAATTCTGACAGTATCAAAGAGAACCTGGAATCTGCTCTTAAATAATAAGAACTCCCAATACAAAGTACAACACATTTGTCTGCCAATTTAGACTTCTCTACCTGAGCCTGAAGTTCTAGGCTCTCTTTATAGCTCTGTGTCTGACTTCGGGTGGCCTGTATTTTTCCCTACACTAAATGATTAAATTGATTCCCTTATAATAAAGAAATACAGAACTTTCAGTAGACTGGAAGAAGACTTTTGTAGTCTTTCTGTAGCTGAGAGTACCAAAACTTCATAATTTACATGAGAAATAATTAGAAGCACATAAAAGGTGGATGAAAAAAAATATGTTCATATGTTAGTGGAACATTTAGGTCTCTGTCCTTTCAATTTTTCTTCACGGGGTATTCACAAATTACATTAATTCATGTTCATCACCTCTTTCAACATTTATTCCTGCTTTCTTTAATGTCAAGTGTAACAAATCCTAACAGTTTTAAGGAGAATAATAGTGTTATTTTTGTTAGTATGTCACATGGCTCTAACTCTTTATGCATTAAATCATATAAAGCTAGCTATTCTAGGGGAAGTGGTTAAACGCTAACTCACATAATCAAGCTATGCTAGTTTTTTTCTTTTCTTGTTACCATATTTCCTCCAAATTTAATTAAAAATGGATATAAGCATGTAATCCAATATAACTCAGTAGACTACTTCTTGAAACAGAATTGCAGACAGTTTGAAGGAAGAGCACCCAAATCAATTAATAAGAAAATGCTATTAGCTTCTTATAGCATGTTTTCATTTCATTATAGATAGCTTGTCTTTCAAGTAGTCAAGAAACAGTCTATTTTCCCTTCACAATAAAGACTTTGGTACAAATTGCTCACAAGTTCATTGGTGGGAATAAAATCCATCATAAATGAACAAGAAATATGTATCATTTAACATGCAAAAACCATAATGTTGTGTTAACTTGTAATATAAAAAATAATTATTCGTACTGAATATGAAAACAATTCATTTCCTTTTTGCAGCAGAGCTTGAATTTTATAGACAGGTAGCTTGGAAAGCATGATGATAGTGTGTGGCTGGATTCCTCTAATCTAACATGGATAGGTTAAACTATATACATAAAATTCAGCTATTTTTGAAGAGGATTCTCTGCTTAAAGTTTGGTTAAATAGGCCAGTTTCTTCTTAACTGCGGGAAGCTCAAGGCCCTTGGGAAGATCCTGGACAAAATCACCTGTAGAATAGGCAATTATATAAGCTGAACTTCAAGTATAACTTATCTTCATCATACATGTTGGGCAGAATTACATTGTGATTTGACCACGTGATTAGAACAGAGAAAGGCAAATTTGCTAAACTCAGATGGCTTTTATGCTAAATAATACAGTAGGCATCTGTCATTGACTGATGGTGAATGTTGATCAACAGATGTGGTAAAAGGGGAATTTTAAGAAATAGTTCAATGAGATAAAAAAGTATACACTTTTTATGTTAAAAGATCTTCGTAAGTATAGGAAACAGACTATCACAACACACCTGACCATTGTAGCTCTGACAACACATGTTGATTGTATGGGGGTTTAGAATTAATTCAAATTACATGCCATCACTGGAGGAAAAAAAAAACCTGGAGATTCGCACATGCCTGTTGACAAGTCGAATAACTGAAAATCTGAAGATCTGAAAAGAGGATGCATTTCAGAAATCTGTGTGCTTTCACAAAGTCTACAATTTGTTACATTCTTTGAGATTTTTTTTCTTGGTTTTAAGGATTTCTACTCCTCCTGACAAGTTAATCAGAGAAGACACTAGTTAAATCCACATCTTAGTCAAATCTTCACAACAACAAAAAGCCCTTTGGTTTTACAGCATGTGAAAATGTTACCTG
The DNA here is from genome assembly GCF_987193195.1 of Phasianus colchicus. Taxonomy (NCBI): domain Eukaryota; kingdom Metazoa; phylum Chordata; class Aves; order Galliformes; family Phasianidae; genus Phasianus; species Phasianus colchicus. Next base: position 78,625,730 of record NC_143437.1, read on the forward strand.
ACATTCCTTGATGGTTTCCAGGTGTTTCTCATGTTTTGTTGATCCTTTATGGGAATGATTCCAAAAATATTTCATTTGATCCTTTTATTTATTTATTATTTTGCCTAGTGTAATATTGCTCTGCTTCTTCTAAACAATTAATTTTTGAAATTTTAGTTCTGAGAAATGCTTTGGACAATATATTAAATCCAAATTTTTATTATTTTTTGAACATAAATGTTTTATTTCACTCAGTAGATTTAAAAAACAGTTTCTATCATGCATCACCTTTGTCCATAAAATATCAAGAGAAATGAACTTTCCAGTTTATTAGCACCCGTAAATTCTTTTCTTTGTTAACAATCTAGTAAAAGTGGAAAACCTGGCAGTACCTCAGGTTCATGTGTTAGCAGCAGCTCAAGCTCTATGGGTCTTTTGGGTCAGACAGCCTAGGCTGTATACCTAAATCATTTCATTGCAATATATTCCCAGCTATAAGGTCCAGGACACCACATAGATACTGGCTTTGTTTCAGGAACAGACCTGAATGGACCCTCTTCCTTTGGTGTACTCTAGATTCTACCAGAAATACAACCAGGATCTGAAAGGAGGCAGCAGAGTACTCTGATGATTCCCTGCATCCAGATACTCTCAAAAGCAACTGTGATAGGCTCACATTGTTTTCACAAAAGCTTGCAAAGATGTTGTAGATTTAGTTTTACTCTGATCATCACTTGAAGTATTGAAATACAAGTATTTCATTTACTCATTTTCAGTTAGGATCACCATAGAGGATCCATTTCAGTCAAAAAAAGCAAAATGAAAGCCTTCAGAGAAAAGTCAAGCATAGCCAAAAAGTTATTGACTATTTGTTAAATATTCTGTCTCATTTTCCTTTATGAAAAGCCAGTAAATACAGTGCATCCTTATCCTTGATATCTTGGCAATTGTGGTTGCAATCTCCCATATTTACCTCTTTAACAATCAGTAGCAGAGCACAACCCTGTTATTTACAACAAATATTTCCAAGGGGACATGAAGGAAACCACAGGATCTAACAGGTCTCTACCTTCGGGGTTGTTTATATATATATTATATATATATATTTTTTTTTTAATTATTATTTTTTTTTAATTTTCTGGAGCTGGCTGAACAAACTGAAGGGTTTTAGAGTGCCCAATAAACTGTATAAATAGTTCCCCAAAATCTCAACTTCTATGGAGATTGGAAAAATAAAACTATAGACCAAACTGGGTTGGAAAAAGCTTATCAAATAAAATCAGCCAATTTTTCCATTTAAATATCTGAACCATCACTGATTCTTCAAGTTGTAAAATATGACCAGTTTTGATTTTAGCATTGCTGTATTAAAGATCAAGCAAGTATCTCTAGTGCTTACTATCTTTTATTCTGCTTCAAATGATCAAAGATGTATTGCAACAACATAACTAAAGCACCTATGTAACTCACGTATTTCCGTGCTCTTCAAAAATATGCATTCTGCCTTTTCCTACTTCCAGTTGCACCAATGATGTAATTTTGCCAAGATCTTTCTTATTTAAATACTTGAGTTAAATCTTAGCTCATTTATTTTAGGAAACATATGTAGGTCACTCTGAAAGTAACGCCTCCTATTCACTTCCATGGAAACCACAACAGATACAAAGAGCACAATAAAACTGTTTTATAGAGCAAAATCTCAGGTACAAAGCATTATCTTTCAACACAGTCACCACCATTACCTGTACATTTTTGCCAGCAACAAACAAGAGCGATGAACATGCTGCACTCATAAAAGTTTGCTCAAGTGTAGGTGACCCAGGATAACTTCAGTCCTATTACAAGCTGATACGGTCTGCAGCTGAGTTTCCTTTGGTCTCATTTTAGATTTCTCTTCCCAGAACCAAGAAAGTGTATCTCTGGAATTTATCCCAGCAGTTAGACCACTGTACAGAGCAATGCTTTTTCTCAGTATGTTTTTCAGTAATACAAGCAGCAACAGGATACATCTAACTCTGTTATTACGTCTCTATTTAAAGAGAAAACTTAGGTAATCAGGATTATAGGAATAGAAAAGAGAAGTGGAAGCTCCGAGATAATTCCATAGTAAAGAGCAGAGCAAAGTAGAGTCTCATGAAAGGTAGGTAGGTAGTCCTATTTTTGTTTGAGAGTGATTTCCTGCAAAACTATTTATTGCTAACTGAGGAGGAAATCTTTGCAAATTTTAACTAAATACTTCATTATCACCCACGCCTACACTAAATCAAGTGAAATATCTTGAGAAACAAAGCTAGAGTGAATATGACTTAATCTGTTTTGTCAAATTAGTGGCAGACACTTCAAATATGATTAGATGAATAGAAAATCAGAGCTTCCCAAAAAAAAAATCTGAGCCAAAACAAAAGATCCTTTCTTACAATTTCTGCACTCTGTTTATGAGAGCAAAGAATACAACAAAGTTTTGAACCAAAAACTCCCAGTTTCAAGATCTGGTAAAGCTCAGTTTAATGAAAAACAACACAGTTCTTATATTGATATTATTTTGAGTATGTATTGCCAAAGGGAGGTTTGCAGTCACAAGAAAAGTGAGAGACCATGCAGAATACCCCAGGCTGCAGTATTTCATCATCTGCTAATATCTGCACAAATGATATGAGGTAGGAATGAGGGGTTGGAGGTGCTTTAATGACCCCTCCGGGCACAGGGATCTAGTGCTATGTGTAGTGCTAATGAAAGAAGCACTCTTGCTACACCATCCAAAGTTTTAACAGCTAGGTATCTAAAAGAAGTACTCAGTGGAGTATATAGCTAATCTATTTCTCTTCAGTTCTCAACACAAAGCAAAGCTTCTCAGAATAGGTAATATTTTTTGAAACAATCAGCTGCTCTACTGGGGCATATTCTCCCTGAAAGCCTGGTCTCCCTCGTGCCTCTTGGTTTTCCCATTTATAAATTCTAACAGTACTACAATGCTGTGTTTTAGGCATTTCTGTTAATCCTGATTTTTTAAAAACAGCATGGAGAAAGGCATCAGCTGTTACCAACAGAAATTTTTACATTTTAAATGTATCTTTTTTGTTGTTTGTTGTGAATATGTCTGAGGCATAATTAGAAGTTGAAACCAAATAGATAAGAGCAAGAAGTGTTTCCTCATCTTTTTTTTCAAAGGAATCTTACACTAATCTTTTCCATACAGAAGCCACTTCACAGAATCACAGAATCACAGAATTGCCAGGGTTGGAAGGGACCCCAAGGATCATGAATCTCCAACCCCCCTGCCACATGCAGGGCAACCAACCATCCCACTTAATGCTAGACCAGACTGCCCAGGGCCCCATCCAATCTGGCTTTGAACACCTCCAGGGACAGGGCATCCACAACCTCCCTGGGCAGCCTGTTCCAGTACCTCACCACTCCCTCTGTAAAAGAATTTCCCCCTGACATCCAACCTAAATCTCCCCTCCCTCAACTTAAAACCATTTCCCCTTGTCCTGCTGTCACTCACCCTTTCAAAGAGTTGATTCCCCTCCTGTTTGTAGGCTCCCTTTAGGTACTGAAAGGCTGCAATGAGGTCACCCCACAGCCTTCTTTTCTCCAGGCTGAACAAGCCCAGCTCCTTCAGCCTGTCCTCATAGGGAGGTGCTCCAGTCCCCGATCATCTTTGTGGCCCTCCTCTGGACCCTCTCCAACACTTATCTATTTGAGGATTAAAAGGAGGGTCAGAAATAGCTGAACAAGATTGAAGGAAATAGAAAGGAGCAGCCCAGCAGTATCACTTTTTTTTTTTTTTAAACATTTTTCAAGTCCTTAATTGCCTTTGTTCTTTGGGGATATCAGTGTAAAGTGAAAGAGTTACATTCCCAAAGAAAAGACTTCATTAACCAAGCTCTCTCTTTCTACATGTGCATGTAGACTTGCTCTTCTCCCTCACACTTGCAATTCAGAGCAGAGTGCGCAAACATATTAAATAGGTATTGACTGAATGCTGAAACAATCCACTGATCCTTGACTGTTGTACCTGAATTGAAATTAAAAGTAATTAACAGACCAAGTGAATTCACAACTCAAATTATTGACGACAATCCCAACATTCAGACAGTATTTAATAATTATATTTTAACTTGCTTTAAAAAAGCAACGGTTTGAGGATGAAATAATAGAATTATATGTATTATGCTCAGAATCCTCTTGATTAAAATATCATTTGCTCTTTCCTGTTTGGCCAATTAAACACCCTCTTTGTTAATCTCTTGTTGATGGTAAGCATCAGTGAGTTTAAAGGAAGACAGTCATAGAATGATAGAATCATAGAGCAATAGAATGAATAGGGCTGGGAGGGAATGACCATAAAGATCATCTAGTTCCAACCCCTCTGTTGAGAGCAAGGTTGGCACCCACTAGATCAGGCTGCTCAGGACGCTATCCAGCTGGCCTTGAAGACAGATCAGTGTGTTGTGCACTCATGCTTATTCTTTAAAGATTTTTTCTCCACAATAAAAGTCCACTCTGTGTTTTTGAAGCAGTGTGTTTAACAACTGGCATGACACATCTTCCTCTGTTTGACCTTCACATAAGAGGGAAAAGAGACAGTTTTTGGAAATGAAAGAGACAGCTTACAGGCATATTTGGCCTCATTTCCTCATTATGACACTGGAAATAGATAATTATGGAGGAGTGACTATTTTTTTCAGGCCATTTCAGTTTCCTAAAAAATGTTACTTTATTTGTTTTTATTCCAGCAGAGTTCTTTTCAAATTAGTTGTGATATACAAAGAGAAAAATTGATAGCTTTGAAGAGAGGATTCAAGGATTTTGTATCAACTGAGATCAGGTTTTTTTTACTGGTCTTTGGAAAATACAAAGTCTGTATGGAGAGGTTTAGCACTTTAAGTCCCAGACTCAGGGGACTTCATTTACAACACGAAAAAAGTTTGAAACTTAATGTCAGAAATGAACAAAATAAAAGTATAGTAGAAAGGATAATTGTTTTGTTTTTAGAAGGTAATGCCAGAATTCTTACCCTGCTGCCTCAATCTCTTAATTTGTGAAATAAATTTTGACCTGGCATGAGTGAATGTAACATCCACTAGAGTCAGGAGGACATCTGCCATTTGCACCAGTACTTTACTTATGGCTTATAATTGTTAGCATTTTACCCCTGCAGTAGATTGAAATAGAGAAAAAAAGAAGAAAAAAAAAGTTTAGGGGGAAAAAAAAGTGAGGAAAATTACAAGTCTAGTACAAAGTTATAATGTGAGTAGGCAGATACAGTAAAACTTCTTAGGACTTGAACCTGAGAACTTGGGATAAAACTGAAATTGCCTATGTTGATTAAAAAATGCATGTTCCCAAAAGAACTTCAGGTTGAGATCTACAGATTCTACCTGTGTGACAGCTTAATTACTGCTACTACTTTATCTTTCCATTTGCTAAAGCCCATTCAGTTTTTACTGGACTCCTACAGTGCACAAGAATTTCCTGAACAGCATGATCATCTTTTATTCCCTCTTTATGCAAGCCTACACACTGTTTGGCTGTAGTTCTTTATTGCATTCTGGTCAAATTAAAAGGTGAAAAAAAGACAGAAAAAAATGTAAAACTCTATATGCAAAACTATCCTTTACCAAAAGAGTCCAGTTATTTTCATTTTATTTCCAGTACCAAATACTTTGCAATCTGTTTATTCCTTTGAGAAATTCTGAGTACAAACATTATGCAAATCAAATTTCATTTTGGACATACTTTTGTATGCTTGCCAGGAAATGGGAGTAGGGAATTCCTTAACCACTTCTTGCCACAGGAATTTCTCATCTGCTTATGGTTTTGAAGCCCATTTGAAAATTCCATTAAAAAAAAAAAAAAAAAAAAAAAGTACTCCATCGATATTAAAATCTGAGGAAACTTCTAAAAACATAGAAAATTTTAGTGGTACAGTTCATATTCATACTGAAATCACCACATCATGTAAAGGCGTTCCAGTCAGTGGGATCATCTTGCACATCCTGCACATAGAAACAACAAAGAACATCAGGTCAGAAGAGAAACATTCATTCTATTTTCCCATGGAAAAAGCTATACCACAAGCTGCTTCTCCATTTAGATGTCCTCAAAGCAACCAGATCTTGTCCCTGCTTCACCATCCATTCACGATTGCTGTTCTTAATCTCATAATAATGAATCACAAAAAGAAAAAAACTATGTAAGTACAGAGAAAGTGAGGGCAGTTTTCATGGCCCTATGAATCCATGTCAGAGCACAGGACTTACCCAAATATCTTTTTTCGCACACTTTCTGCCTGTGCCAAAAAGCAAGAACTGCCTCAGAGTGCCTTCAGCTCCCTTGCACAGTTCATCTGTAATACATCTTCAGGCAGCCAGATGGCGTGCATCCCAGGGTTCTGAAGGAGCTGGGTGAGGTGGTTACCAAGCCGCTCTCCATTATATTTGAAAAATCGTGGCTGTCAGGTGAGGTCCCCGATGGAGGAAGGATCACATCACTCCTATTTACAAGAAAGGGAGGAAGGAGGACCCCGGGAACTACAGGCCGGTGAGTCTCACCTCTGTGCCCGGGAAGATCATGGAACGGATCATCCTGGATGACATGCTTGATCACATGAGGAATGAGCGTGTGATCCGAGACAGCCAGAATAGCTTCACCAAGGAAGGTCATGCTTAACCAATATGGTAGCCCTCTATGATGGAGTGATGGCATCGGTGGACAAGGGAAAGGTGACCGATGTCACTTACCTTGACTTGAGCGAGGCCTTTGACATGGTCCCCCACCACATTCTTGTCTCCAAAATGGAGGGATGTGGATTTGATGGGTGGACCACCCAATGAATAAGAAATTGGTTGGAAGGCCACAGACAAAGGGTGGTGATCAATGGCTCTATGTCCAGGTGGAGGCTGGTAACGAGCGGCGTCCCCCAGGGGTCTGTCTTGGGACCGATGCTCTTTAACATCTTTATCAATGACATCGATGACGGAATTGAGTGCACCACTCACCAAGTTGAGTGGTGTGGTTTACACGGTGGAAGGAAGGGATACCTTTCAGAGGAACCTCAACAGGATTGAAAGGTGGGCCTGGGAGAACCTGATGAGGTTCAACACAGCAAAATGCAAGTTTTTCCACTTAGGCCGGAGGAAACCCAGGCATCCATACAGACTGGAAGGAGCGGTCCTTGAGAGCAGCCCTGCAGAGAAGGACCTGGTGGTCTTGATAGATGAAAAGCTTAACATGAGCCAGCAGTGTGCTCTTGCAGCTCAGAAAGCAAATGGTATCCTGGGCTCCATCAAAAGAGGGGTGGCCAGCAGGGACAGGAAGATGATTGTCCCCCTCTACTCTGCCATTGTAAGGCCCCATCTGGAATACTGCGTCCAAGTGTGGAGCCCTCAGCCCTCACAAGAAAGACAGAGAGCTGTTGGGGAGGGTCCAGAGGAGGGCCGCGAAGATGATCAGGGGACTGGGGCACCTCCCCTATGAAGACAGGCTGAGAGAGTTGGGCTTGTTCAGCCTGGAGAAAAGAAGGCTGCGGGGTGACCTCATTGCAGCCTTTCAGTACCTAAAGGGAGCCTACAAACAGGAGGGGAATCAACTCTTTGAAAGGGCAGATAACAGCAGAACAAGGGGAAATGGTTTTAAGTTGAGGGAGGGGAGATTTAGGTTGGATGTCAGGGGGAACTTCTTTACAGAGAGAGTGGTGAGGTACTGGAACAGGCTGCCCAGAGAGGCTGTGGATGCCCTGTCCCTGGAGGTGCTCAGGGCCAGGTTGGATGGGGCCCTGGGCAGCCTGGTATATTATTAAATGGGGAGGTTGGTAGCTCTGGATGTGGCAGGAGGATTGGAGATTCATGATCCTTGAGGTCCCTTCCAGTCCTGGTCATTCTGTGATTCTGTAAATAAATAAATAAATAAACAAAAATAAATAATACATAAAGCAAGTCTACAAAAAATAATGTGGCTGGATTCAGTTATCATGGCAAGATATACACAGAATTTTCATAGTGGAATCAAATACAAGAGACGGATAATTTGGCTTTTGTATTTCTGTCTGAATATAAATCGAAAAGCTAGTTTCCTATGTTTCATGTGTCCGTGCTATTTAAATCTCTCATGGCATATTGACACTGCTGCTGATTTAGATTGGAGATGGCTTCTTTTGAAGCAGAGATACAGATGTTTTACCTCTGCTTGTTTAATTTGTTTCAATCCACAATTACCTTGTAGATATGGAATGAAAGTTTTCAGAAAAGTAAAGCAAATCTGCTACTGGCTAATAGCAGAGGAGAGAAATGGCAATTCCTTGCTCCTCCTTACTTACAGACTTCTAGTTCTGTTATTTTAGAAATCAAAAGATACTGCATTGCTTTGAGTTTCAGTAAAAGTAGGTAGAATTTTATAATGTATAGTCCATCCCATGATGTATTTTTACCACTTCCAAAGAGAAGGAAGAATAGCTAGTACAAAAACAAAGTTATTTTTTCTTTCAGTATAAAAATAAAAATCTCTTTCCACTGCCACTAGGCTTGTAAAAAATATTTTGCGAAGGAAGTTTAGCCAAAATAACATACAAGAGAAGGTTATACAGTGACGGTATCTAATTAACTCCTAACCATAAACAGAGCACAAAAGTCTCCCACAGTCTTTCGTGTTCCAGTGGGAACCTGTTCTGGTCCAGAAATGTACTCATGACAACATTCACTGAGACGGTAAGAGTTATTTGGTTTTGTGACTCTTGGTTGCTGATAAACTTGAGTTCCCAATGTGCTATTTCGTGTTTGAAAACTGCTGTGCTCAGCCAAGCTCTATGCTCTCCACCCAGGGTGGATCTCCCTGGGTGCAGTTGAGAGCATGCTATATAATACAGGATAATGCTATATTATTACAGTCTTTACTATATACATCCAGACAAATCAAATTAGAAATGTTTTTATCTATACCACATTTTCTCATAAGCCATGCAACCAATTCCTTATATGTTTAAGGTTTGAAGGCAACAAGTGAGGGAACTTGGTATGCAGAATACTACTACTTTGCACCACATATTGAGCCAACTTTTCAAGGGGCTTAGATCTCCTGAAGGCTGACTTTTTCCACCTTTCCAGACCATTACAGGTAAGTCTGGATGCCATATGGATAGTAGAGATGAAACATAGCCATCCATCTGGGGGAGATTTTCTCATAGTTTTGCCAACATACCAAGTAATAAAATATCCAGATTCAACAGCATTTGCAACTGACTGTTCCTCCCAGGTCTTCTCTGGACTTTCAGCTAACACTGAAAATAGGAAAATGAGCCTTGATCTTCATTGTGCAATATGCTAGACATGCCCAAGAAAGAAATTTGCTATAAAGCATGCCTGGGAGGAAAAATGACAGAGAAGGTTGAGCCAGCACTCTAGCTGTTTTATGTTCCTAAAATATATGCAGTCTCAGGGAATGTAGATTTCAAGCATATTTCCCAGTGAAATGATTTTCCTGATACTAAACAGCAGCTAGGCTTCCGGACAGATAGTGATCAAGGCTCATATTCATAGTGACTTTTAACTTCCTCAAGTAGAATCTCACATTCCTGGACTGGGCTGTTAGGGTATGGAACTTCAGTCCAAACTTAGTATTACTTATTTACTGAGGTCAGACACCTAAACTATGAGTGCCCCATTTTCCCCATGAAATACTGCAAAGTCCAGGCTGGTCACCTCATGAGATTTGCCTCTTAAATAAGCTCCTCAGATAAGCAGTATTTGTCTCTAGTTGCATGAATTATTTGGTTTTCGGTTTTCTCACTCTGGTCATTTGCAGGATGGTAGCTTGTAGAGAGCATGCTTTTGCTTTACACTGTTTTATATTACTTTCTATTACCTTATTTTTGTTACCTTATTTTACTTTATTTTGTTTTATAAATCTTGAAGCGAAGTCAAACTCTGTGAGATTACTTTCTAGTTTTGCCAAATTTCCAGTCTGGCTTACTGTCTCTTCTGTTTCACAGTTTTATGTCATAAGCAAACCTCAGATGGGTTACATAGGAGTCCTTCTGCTCAAAACCTTAAATACAGAACATGTTCTTGCTCAGCTATATAACTTCTAAGAAATAATGACCTTCAAATGGTCTGGTCAAGTTAAGGAAGCACAGCCTCCTCTTCCTGAAAATGGAGTTGCCAATGCCCCTTCATACACCATTTTTATTAATGTTTTTACATCCAATTTCTTTGAAATACTTCTTTACTCTTTTCATATGCATGATGTCATCAGTGTCTGTCCTACTTCCTATATTACTGTGACCTTTGTAAGTTATTCTGTTGTTGCAATCAGTCCTAAGGAATGTCTCCTGAACTGAGTGAACTCATGAAAATATCTGAGAAACCTTCTCCTCTTTCTGCTTCATCTTCCTTGAGATCTTAGAAATATTTTCTCTGGACATAATGCCTTGTCAGATTTGCAAGCTTATCATGTTCGTAAGTATTTTTGCTGGAGCCCACATAATTCTGACTTCTTCATCCCAGGAAAAACACCAGACTTAAGAAAACGTTCACCATTCTTCCCTGCAAACTCAAGTTCCTAATTATTCTTGCAATGGCTTTGCTTCTCCTCTCATACTAGTCTCTTTTTCACTCTAGTAATCTTTGAAAGTACCATTTTTTTATTTACCAACTGCATATTTTATTTAACAATTAATAAGTTTTTGAAATTATTCTAAAATTCTGTTCATTTTGTACCTGTCATTTTAAATCTTCTGTATTATTTCAGGTTTCCAAGTAATCTCCTCATTCCATGCGCAAAGCTCTTTGTACCTTTAAATCATATTTGCACTTATGTTTAATCCACAGTAATAACAGAATGTTTTGTTGGTTGTTTTTTATTTTCTATTAAAAAGTGTTCAGCAGAAAATAACACCTACTGGAGCATTTGAAAGTACAAGAATTATTCCATCGAGATAATAAATGTTTTCTCTCTTAAGGACCAAAATAAACAATGCAATTATCATTTGATCTTGTCTTACATCTAACAAAGAACCTAGTTCAACTATTTCTGCAATGACCCTAGCTTCTCTTTCAATTATAACATATCTTATAGAGGGAAAAAATTTTAAAGATATTTCTCTACTTAGTTCGAGAAAGATATTTTGATTTACAGGTAGAGGACTGACCATGCTTCAATGTACGATTTTTTCAGCATTTAATCATCTTCCATTTCAAGTCTACCTTCAGTCTCAGGCCTTCTGCTATGGATTTCAATAATCTTTTATTTTCAGAAAGACTTCTTTGTGTAAATGTTTCTAAACTGTGTCGTATTATCTATCAAGACATATTAGAAGAAACAGCTTCCTCAGAGTTTTAATATTTGAGCATCTTTTTGAAAGTCAGAATGACTCAGGGTCCATATCCTGTGTCCTGTCTAATATTTCCATATCTTTTTTGAAAGGTGGACATGAGAACAGCACATGACATGTATGCCTGTACTTTGGTTCAGTGCATCTCATTGCTGAGCATCCCTTGCATCCCTTCGTGGTTGGTTCTAAGCATAGGTTAGTTCAGTTCTATGTTGTGGTCTGCAGTAAGGCACGAACTTTTGTCTTCAAGGAAGCTAGAATTAAAAAAAAAAAAAAAAAAAAAAAAAAAAAACAAACCTGCAGACTTCACTACATTTTGTTTCCTCTCTTCAAAGCACAACCCTAGCAGGACCACTGTCACTAAGGCACCACACCAGGCTGCTGTGTGAAGAGAACACAGTCTCAGCAGTACATTAGCAAAGCAAAAGGTATGTGGGCTGTGAACCAGTCTTTTCCTTAACTTGCCTCTAATTCTAGGGGAGAAAAGAATGGTTATTCTTCAGGTCTGAATGTGACAACACAAAGTACAAAACATGATCATTCAGCCAAGCATATAGAAAACAGCTCATATTTACCATCCTGCTCCCTGAAAAGAAGTCTTGTAAGCACTACTAGGAAGATAAAGTCCTGAGATGCATCTTTATATAACTGCATTCACATACACAGCCCAGCATATCACTATTGAATAGGTTGAATAGCATGTCACCACTGTCAGAATAGCTTCTGATAACCAAGGAACATGGGGCACATCAACAGAAAAAAAAAAAAAATGGCTCCCTTATATAGTTTTTCTATTCACCCTGCATCCAGCTTCACCATTTGGTGCCAGCCAATGCTCACACACAGCCCAGAAGGTTTCTCTCTGCCTTCAGGGGTTACTGCCCAGCAGGCATGGAACATGGGGATGTACGGGGAATTAAGTTACAATCCTGAATTTGCCTCTGGATGTAAGGATCACAGCATGCATCCTCAGGACTTTCACCCTTCCTGGAGTCATTTTTCCATGGTGTGCTGGGTATGGTGCACTCAGGATGAGTAATGTAAGCAAACATCTGCAGCATGCACTCCAGCCAGGTGTGCACTTGTAGAAGCAAACCACAGCAACTAGACTGTGCCAGTCAGATGACAATGAGGCATTCCTGACCAGGAAACAGAAGAATGCGTGCAATAACAGCAAGTCATGCAGTGATGTCCTCCAGAGCTACTTTTACCTTGCAGGAGGCCACATAGAGGCACAGAGCTCCCAACCTCCCCACTGCGAGCAGTAAAGATGTTGCACAGCAACATTGTTGCCATGCCATACTCAAGCCAGTTTCCTTCCCTCTCCAGCTGTTATCCAGACCAGCAGGATTTTCCTACTCTCATGAGCTCCTGTAGGCTTATCAGACTTCTAAGGATGACACTGCAATGGCATCTCCTGAAATTTTTAAGACATTCACTGGTAGCAGGTGTACTCTGAGCTATCTTCTCAGAATAAAGTCTATCACCAGTGAGGCTAGCTCAGGTGACTTCACATCAAATGCAACCTTGGGATACAGTCAAGAAATTGCAGCTGCTTACCTGGGAAAGGAGCAGAAATGCTATTGAAAGGGCACCCCAACGGTGTTTCAGAGCAGAGAGTCATAGGACTGTTGCATCCTTCTGCCACCTGTGCTGCAGCTGTGACCTTCATTCTTTGACATCTGTCTAAAGCTTGCTTTAGTTCTGCTTAAATGCATCTTGTATAGAAGAGCTCACAGTATTGGTCAGAATATCATTTGTGGTCAAAGTAAGCCCCTTACAGGAGTCTCCAATTACGGACATGCACTTGACTGTGACTGAACACAGAAGCTTTAGTTACCATCCATGAGGTGAGCTGCCATAGCTTCTTCACACTAATTTTTGAAACTCTCACAATATCCCATGGTATGTTAATGGAGAACTTCCAGCTCTGTTCTATCAGAAGTTTCAACAGTAATTTTCTTATTCACAGACACCAATATCCTAATATATTTCATATAGTTAACTTATCTACATACAAATATGTGGCTCTTTCTCATTTCTCTGGAGTTGTCTGAGCTATGTTGTCACTTTGTGATCCATAATTTATAACTCTTTCCCTCAACATGTTGATTTCCTGGTGCCAGTTCCAATCTGACTAATCCCTGAGTCACACCAGTGTAAGTGCATTGCCCCCTCTGATTTTGTCCCTGTCGGTACACATATGCACTAGAGGAAAAATTCTGTTTTGAATTCATCTTTTCTTTCACATAGTCCATCTTACTGTTACAGATAAAAGCAATTTTTATCACTGTTAATAATGCAAATCCAATATGGTTAGGAAAGAGCAGTTGGTATGTTATTCTGCCTCATGTATTATTGAAAAAAATTGTCAGTCAAAGTTCTCAATACAGGTATTTTATCATTTTCAGTGAAGATAATAAGAAGTAGTACATCTGTTTTCATCTCATATCTTAAATGGCTTTTGCAGTTCTGGTTCTTGGAAAAACATTAAATTTTAATTTGTGAATTCAACACCTGTTAGAGACATGAATCTTGACTGCTTTGCACAGCTCAAAATGGATGTAAAACTGGTATTATTGATGATGATAACTTCCTGACACAGGTGGTGGAGAAGCCAATGATGAGAGATGTGCTGCTGGACCTTGTTCTTACAAACAAAGAAAGATCAGCTGGGGATATAAAGGCTGGGGGCAGAGCCTTGGATACAGCGATCATGAGATAATGGAATTCAGGATCATGTGTGAAAGAATCAGGCAATTAGTAGTATTGCAGCCATGGACTTCAGTAGACCCAGCTTTGACCTCTTCAAGGACCTACTTGGAGCATTGCATGGGTTAGATCATTGGAAGTTAAAGGGGTGCAAGTGAGTTGGTTAACATCCAAACATCACTTCATCCCAGCTCAAGATCAGTGCTTCTCTAAGAGAAAGAAATCAAACAAAAATGGCAGGAAACCCATGAATAAGCAAAGAGTTCATGGAACAACTCAGAAGAAGTTTATGGAATGTGAAAAAAAGGGCCTAGCCACTTGGAAGTAATTATAGGAAAATTTAAGAAATAGGAAAAAAGGACGCAGGGATGCAAAAAGGAAGGCTAAGGCCCTCTTGGGATTAAATGTGGTGACAGAGGTCAAGGACAACAAGAAAAGGCTTCTTTAAGTATGTCAACAGCAGAAGTAAAATGTGGACTAGCCACTGAATGAGGTGGGTTCCCTGGTAATGGAAGACACTGAGAAGGCAGTTACTGAATGCCTTATTTTCTTCAATCTTTACTACTAAGACTATCCTCTTACATACAGGTAAGAGAGGGAGTCTGGGGAGAGGAAAACTTCCCCCTGGTCAAGGAGAATCTGGCTAGTGATTCTCTAGGCAAATTCAACATAAACAAATCCATGGGTCCTTATGGGATACATTCACATACATTGATGTAGCTGGCAGAAGAGATTGCTGAACCACTCCCTATTGTCTTTGAAAGATCATGGAGAACAGGAGACTGGAGGATAATCAATGTCACTCCAATCTTCAAATAGAGCAAGAAGGAAGACCCAGAAAATTACAGGACAGTCAGCCTCACTTCCATCCCTGGGAAGCTCATGGAACAGCTTATTCTGGATGTCATATCCAAGCATGTGAAAGAAAAGTTTATCAGGAGTAGTCAACTTGATTCACCAAAGGGAAATCATGCTTGCCCAATCTGGTAGCCTTCTATAATGCCATGACTGCCTGGATCATTGAGGGGAGAGCAGTGTATGTTGTCTTGTTTGACTTCAGCAAACCTTTTGACATTGTCTCCAATAACATCCTTGGAGGTAAGCATAGGAAGTGTGGGATAAATGAGTGAGCAGTGATGTGGATTGAGAACTGGCTAACTGGCAGAACTGCAATCAGCAGTACAGAGACTAGTTGGAAGTCTGTATGTAGTGCTGCTCCCCAGGGGTCAGTACTGGATCAAGTATTATTCAACATCCTCATCAGTGACCTGGACAAAGGGATAAGAGTACACCATCAGCAAGTTTGCTGATGACACAAAGCTGGGAGGAGTGGCTGACACACCAGAAGGCTGTGCTGCCATTCAGAGACCTGGACAGGTTGGAGAACTGGACAAAGAATAACCTGATGAGGTACAAGGGCAAGTGCATAGTCCTATACCTGGAGAAGAATAACTGCATGCATTAGTACAGGTTAGTGGCTGAACTGATGGAAAGGAGGTCTGCAGAGAAAGACCTGGGTGTCCTGATGGAAAACAGGAGCCAGCAGTGTGACCCTTTGCCAAGAAGGCTAATGGTGTCACGAGATGCATTACAAAGACCATGGCCAAAAAGTGGAGGGAAGTTATCCTCCCCCTCTACTGTGCCCTCATAAGGCCACTTCTGAAGTACTGCATCCTGTTTTGAGCTCCACAGTTCAAGAAAGACAGGGAACTTCCAGAGAGAGTCCAGCAGAGGTCTACAAAGACGATGAGGAGCCTGGGACATTCCCCCTTATGAGAAAAGGCTGAGACACCTGGGACTGTTCAGTCTGGAGAAGAGTGAGAGGAGATCTCATCAATACTTACAGATACCTAAAGGGTGGGAGACAAGTGGACGGGGCCAGGCACTTTTCAGTGGTGCTCAGCAGTAGGATAAGGGGCAATGGGCAGAAACCAGAACTTGGGAAGTTCCATCCAAGTATGAAGAAAAACTGTTTTGAGGATGACAGAGCACTGGAACTGGCTGCCTAGACAAATTTTGGAGTCACCTCTGGAGTTATTCAAATTCCATTTGGTTGCCTTCCTGTGTAAGCTACTGCAGGGAACCTGCTTTAGCAGGTGGGTGGACTCAATGACCTCCAAAGTTCCTTCCAACCCCTATGGTTCTGTGATTCTGTATTGAAATTCTGCCTTCTTTTTGCACGTAAATCATAGGTATTGTAAGTGCGGAGTACTTAATAGAACACATATATATGTATGTAACTATATTTATTTATATTAATATATATTTTATTATACACAGGGTGCTCTGAAAGTAATGCCTCCTATTTATTCCCATTTAAACTACAAGAGATACAAAGAGCACAATAGCACTATTTCATAGAACAAATACTTAGCTACATAACACTATTTTCCAGCATAGTCAACACCATTAGCTATGTGTTTTCACTAGCAATGAACAAGAGTCTGCATGCCTTACTCATAAAAAACCTGCACCAACAGAGATGACTCATTGTCACTACTGCTGAAACACATCATCCTCTGCCTCACTGCACTCACATCCACTGTTTGGTCTCCAAAAACACTCTCAGTGGGTGCCATTTTTTTTCTGAACTGAAGAATTCAGTGACATACATTTGCTTCCATGTCAGACACCATTTTGTCAGACCATCCCTCTGTTGCCATCTGTCACATGGCAACAAAATGTAATAGGATATTGGTGAGAAGGTTTACCCTCTACTGCCATATCATCAACATCCATCACTGATGCTGTGACCTATATAATAAAATAGGAGGCATTATTTTTGGAGCAAACCTCATATATGATTACAATGACTGTTGAAATTGAGATGCTTTTCCTTATAATCTGAGAGTCAATGTAGCTCCTCTGCAATGGTTTATAAACTTCAATGTTATAATATTTAAAATGTTAGCAATTTTCAATGTTTATCAATTTTAGCGTCTTTTCACCCCTGCAAAAAAAAAAAAAAAAGAAAAAGAAAAAAAAAAAAAGAAAAGAAAGAAAGAATCACGCAAAATTCAACCTTTCTCCCTCTTACAGTTTTCCTGAGGTTTCTGAATATTCCTTCTTATCAAAGCTTGGAAAAACTCTAGACCGCTTTTACTTTCTGCTGTAGCTCTTTTAAGCAAATATAAAGCTGTTAAATTATTTCTTGATCTTGTCAAAATGAGCATTTAATGAGGTATCAGGGCAGATGTACTTCAAATTTTCTGTGTAAAATAAATGATGGCTTTGTAGGACAGCTTAAGGTGCTGATTTTCCCTGTCTAGCAAATGGCTTCACATTTATACCTCTATTAAACTACTGTGAAGTGAGTGTAAAATCTCACCGTTAAGAAATCAGCTATAGTACAAGACTGTTGGCAAAAAAAATCAAGAAGATATAAGGCAACATTTGCAGCTGGTTTTATCACTCCATCAATGGAAATATAACTGTATTTTCCTGTCCCCAAAAAGTAGTATAATTTTTCATAGTTCAAATAAAATTGCATTAAGTCCATAACCTGGCTGTACAAAACTGAAACCATTCTGTAATAGAGAATTTTAGCTTAAGAATGCACTGGTGCCATGAGTGATTTGAAGTTGCACATCTTTGTGATCTGGGAGAAAGTGATTTGCAGGTGAGCAATACCTTTCTCTCTATCTTTTCGTTCTTAATTATAAGATCGACAGCTAAGGAATTTAAAGTCTTCAGCCTTGTCTTCTGGTTGCGTTGACTGATCTACAGGCAAGTCCTGCTCAGACCATTACAGAATCACTTTCAGTTAAGTCCCCTGAATAAAGGATTCATGACTTGAAGTGGCTGATACACTGCAATTCTTACATGACTTGCAGCAAGCATATAACTGCCTCAAAATAGGTATATCTTCTGGAGAGTGAGGATTTTTTGCCTCAAATCTGTACTCAGCTACCTAAATTGAAATAATATTTAAAATCAGCTCGTGATGTTATAAAATGACATATTCAATGGGATCAATTTGATTCTACCCTGTCTGTCGTGTATTAAAGTATTTAAAGGCATAGCACCTTACTGCTAGCCACAATGGGGAAACGTCCAAATTAAGCTAGAGATGGAAGGACCACTGCATACCTTGTTTTTTCTACATTTCACTGATTACTGTCATAAACAGATATTTTTTGTTCTTATGTGTTGTTCTGATTTTTAACCAAATGTTCAAACTCATTCTTACTTGTGCTGCCCTGAGTAACACATCCTGTAAGTTCAGAATCTGGCCTACTATGCCCACTGCATACTGCCACTTTATTTGATCCCACTTCATTTAAAATGGAATAAGTCAGGGGCTATGCTCCCAGGAACAGACATGAGGAGAGAAATGGGTTTTGTAGGTACATTTGCTTTTGACCAAGCTATGATCTAACATTTTAATCTAACTATGATCTAACAATTTAATCAGCCTGAACATTTTAATCCAACTGAGTTTCATTTTAGTTCAGAATATTATTTGTTCAACACATTTCAACAGTGAAGTGCCAGAAGAATCACTGAAAGAAGCCATGTGTCGGCTAGTCAAGAGCTACTAGCATGGAACAGGAGGATGAATTATAACAGTAATTCTAATTTAACATATATCGTTTCTAAATTGGAAAAAGAGAAGCATGTTCTATCTCCTATCAAAGAGATATGCTTAGAAACCAGAGATTAAGCATTACTGGGAAAAAAAAAAAGGTTCCTGCTTGAACCTCTTTTGGGGACCTGGATGGATTTTTCTGGCTCCATTGAGCCCTGGTAGAGGCATGCACCTCAGCAAGCCCTACAGGCTGCCTATTGCAGCCCAAGCTGCCTAAGGTCCCTGCCAAATGGCTCAGTACATAGCAGATGTGGTGTGTATGGGCCTCAGAGACAATGTACATGTGGTTATGGGTTTCCTGTTCCTCCTGAATGGACTGTTCTGGTGCTACTGTGATGCCTCATAGCTTCAAGTGAATTTAGTCAGATGACAGGCAGCCTTCTCATCATCTCAGTCATGTAGAAACATTTTTGCACTTTTTCAGAGCCTGAATTTTTACCAGAATTTGGTTGTGCCTGGAGTTATGTAAACAGATAAGAAAAAAATGACATTGAAAGATTTTGTCAGTAATTGGGAGAAAATATAGATATCTTCAGAGGATCATTTATTTCACCTTAAAACAGGGAGAATTACCCTGCAAAATGCTGTTTTCATTCACCTTGCCATCAGACTCTACGCTGAAATTCTGCCATCTACAGGAAGCCATAATCTACTTTCAGCTAC